>NW_006285312.1:973047-977911 GCF_000327345.1 Myotis davidii
TTAGTACATAGTAAATTAAATCAGAAGTTACAAAATATCTAGTTCCTCTAGTTTGATGTTCAGTTCGAATACTTGTTTTTATAGAGGTGCCTATCAGATGATTCTTTAAAGGTATCTTCTTTCCCCTTTTTTATTAGCAAGTAAATGGAATGATTTTATTAGCAAGGGTGGAATGATTCTTTGATACCATGCAAATAGAAAAAATTTTATAACATTTTTATCAGCTACCTGATGACATATTGCTTGATCAGTTTAATATGGACCAAAATGTCTACACCTTAACAGCTTAGGATCTATGACTTCCATCAGTTCTTATGTATAAGCAAAATCTGATATTTATGGACATTAATCCATGTTTTTATTTTTAATCCATGTTTTTATGTTAAACTAGAGGCCCTATGCACAATAATTTGTGCAAGAGTAGGCCTTCCCTTCCCCTGCTGCCGGCACCAGCTTCCCTCCTTCGGCCGCCACTGGCAGGCACCTGGGACCCAAGCTGGCTTCCCTCCGGCCCCAGCTTCATCAGGAAGGACACCCAGAATGACATCGGGAAGACATCCAGTCTAATTAGCATATTACCCTTTTGTTATTATAGATTTGATGGATGAATATTGCAACTTTGGAAAAATTTTTATAGCATGTTTTTCATTTGCATAAGTCTAAAATAAGTCTTAACACAGTGACTAAATTTCCCAGAACTTAATAATTAAGATTTAAACCCACTGTAAAAAGATATAATGCATAGAAGCCTTCGGTTTTTTAGGTACATTATATTTTTAGTGGAGGTTACAATGAAGTAGAACCAAATCTGTGTACTGATTTTGTAGGCAAATAAAATATCATCTATTTCTTTATCATTAACCCTTTGGATATTTTCTTGAGGTAGAAAAGAGTTAAAATGTACTTTTTTTAGAATATTAGAATCTAACTGACCCATTGAAGTAAGGTATTGCCAAGTGAAAAGATCAGCAGTGGCCAAAAGGGCTGATTTTATAACTCATTTTAGAGTATTTGAGAAGGTTTGTTTTTTCCTTTTAACTTTTTTTTTAGTTGAGAATAATTTACATACAGTAAAATGCACAAATCTTAGGTATTAAAGTTCCATGGATTTTAATATATGTTGTACACTTGTATAACTCACACCCACACAGAACATTTTCATCACCACTGATCCCTGTCAATTACCCTGAACCATTTCAGATTTCTTTCTCTATAGTTTTAGTCACTCTGATTCAAAACTTACTGGTTTTATGCTATTTGTATATTTATGAGAAATCCTTATTTATTATGTTTTGTAGCTTAATATTGAGAAAAGAAAGGAAATGCAACAAGAAAAGCAAAAAGCACTTGATGTAGAAGCAAGAAAGCAGGTTAATAGGAAGAAAGCTTTACTGACTCGTGTCCAGGAGATTCTTGAAAATGTTCAGGTGTGTAATTTAAACTCTATTCAGTTATAATTAAGAAATCATGAGCTCAGAATTGAAGATAATTTTTCATATATATGTTTGCACTTAATAGTTAATTACCAATATACTTTACTGTTCTGTTTGAGAAGTTTCATAATTTGTGATATTCCATTTCAATTATTCCAAAGAAAATTCACTTGCTTGTTAGCGATGACCAGTACTTGAGTCAGAGGGTACAAATACAATGGAGTCATACATTGGATATAATTGCTTCTTGTATGTGTCCTATGACTCTAAAAACATGGAATTCTCAGTGACAAAATGATAGAATTGTCCATTGTACTTTACCTCTGAATTAATCAAACTATTGACTCAATTATCTTATTCTCATTCTTCGTTAAAATAAATAACTGCCCCCAATTTTTGTGGTAAAAATTCTGCTCTTAGATACACAAATGCAATTTATATTAGATAAATAGAATTAATTGCCTAGATGCATCTTAGGTCCATATTAAAACCATTCAAACAACTGATCCACACTTTTTGTAATTATTTTTACTTAATATAAATTTGTTTAAACAATTTGTTTTAAGGTCTGGATCATTTTATACTAAAAGAAAATAAATGAATTTGATTAAACAAATAATTTCTGCCATATATAGCACTGTTTTGCTGGTTACATTTTTTTTCCCCATAGTCTTAAGGATTTGTGGTTTGTGTAATTTATACTAGATGAATGTACAATGAATTTTAGAATATTTCCCATTAACAGCTACTACTTTCATTTTTCTGTCGGTAGTAGATTTTAATTTGCAGATTATAATTACTTCATATATTAAGTTTAAAATATATAATGTGTAGCACAATAAGGTTGTGTTTTTGAATTTGATATTTTTTATTACTGAAATAAAAATGGTCTATCATTCTTGGTCCATTGAGGGAATATATCATATATATTACTAAAGAGATTATTGTTGAGTCTGAAAACTTTCTATGTTTAATAGAGCATGTACAATGTTGAACTGTAATGAATTATGCAGGTAGAGACATTTTATATATTAAAAATAGATTTCTAAGATCTGTCTCATCTTTAAAACTTATGATTCTATCATAAATTTTTTTGTTATTTAAATCATGTAACCAAAGGCTCATGTTAGGTGTATACGAAAAACATTAAACCTATGAATATGTCCATAGACTTCATGAATATGTAGTTCTTTTGTTTTATTTTGGTCCTGAGTACACCTTGTTGTACTGTTTATTGCATAGTACGTACCTGGAAACCATTGTACTAGTATGTCTTGGGATTTGTACAGTCAAACAGGAGTGCCATATGGCCTAGGGAACAACACATGCAAAACAACCTGAAAATCTTTCAGTAATCATGATTCTGGAGTCTGTATTCACATAGTATGATAATGATTTCTGCCAGTTTAATACATGCTTGTATAATCTTCAGAAACCATCCTAGTTCACTTTTAATTTTTTTGCAAAGTTGAATTATTAAACACAAAATGGAATTTTATTTTTTTCTGTTGGTTCTCTTGTGTACATAATTGCTCTCATCTTAATTTATCAATTTTTTTTTACTTATTTTGTTTCTTCTAAAACTCAATAGCAGGTTTCTGTTTTAAATGATCATCAGTTAATCAAATTGAAATTTTCTTTAATAAATTGGGTTTGAAGTTGAATTTTTTTCTTATTTTTAAGTAATTTAAGCTACATGGCTGAGCTATCACTTACTACAAACTTATCTCATTCCATAGATGGATTTTAGTTAAAATTTTGAGTAAGTATGTGGGAGACAGGTGTCTTATTACTGAATTGTTTTTTTCTTAGTCACTATCCAGGGTAAGTTAGTCTTTGTTAAGGAGGGAATCATTTGTGTAATAAATTTAACGACTTGCTACTTGTCTTATATATTGCTATCCTTAAATGATAGCTCTTATAGGTGGAATAGTTGGTAACATTAATAACATATAACCAAAAGAAAGTTAAGGAAAATGCTTCTATTCCAAGATTAAATTGCACATGAATATATGAATATCTGTGTGTGTGTGTTTACACATGCACATATGTTCATAAATTTACCAGGATAATTTTTTAAAAAATCTTAATAAGTAGGCAGGAATGACCACTAGATGTTATTTATAGTAATTTGAGCTCCATGTGGTATAGGATACCATAGAAAAAGGTAATCTTAGTCTTTATTTGTGTTTTCAAATATTAGAACTCTGAATTTTAAATTTTAGTTTTATTTAGAAAACAATAAAATCAAAGGTGTTTGCAATGAGGAATTAATACTTTTTAAATTTCTTTTTTCAGGTTAGAAAAGCACCTAATGCCAGTGATTTTGATCAGTGGGAGGATGAAACAGTTTACTCTAATTCAGAAGTCAGAAACTTGAATGTTCCTGCTACCTTCCCAAATACCTTGCCAAGCTCTACCGAACACTCTACTTTAGCAAAGTTTGAAAAGATAACTGGAATTTTGCCATTGAATAATGAGGACCAATTTAAATCTAATGGAATAGACTTAGCTAGGGATTCCGAAAAATTTAATTTTCTGAAGCAAGGTAGTAGTTCAAATATTGGTTGTATAGAAAATGAAGCTTCTCTGAAGACCTCAGCAACCCCACAAGAGACTCTTATTTCTGGTGGTCTCCTCCCAAAAAATGAAGAACAGGATCCATCACTTTTGGAAGAAGTTACTCCGGATCCCTACTTAATGAGTCTCCAGAACCTGATGAAAAAGTCAAAGGAATATATAGAGAAAGAACAATCTAGACGCAGTCTGAGAAATAGTGCAAATGGAAGTGTTAATGAGAGTCATTCAGACAAAGAAAATGATGCCGTTAAAGTGACTGACTGTGTAAAGGAGAAGACCCAGTTTATGGGCAAACACTGTAGTTCAGTGATTCCTGATAAACCAAGCCTTAATAAATCAAATGTTCTTCTCCAAGGTGCTTCCGCTCAAGCAAGCAGCATGAACACAGCAGTTTCGGGTAGTTTTTCTAAAGCAGACATAGCTGTGGGAACTGGCCACCCCACTGTTTCAAATCCTGATTCTGATTTTAAAGTCATTCCCACTTTTGTTACTGAAAATAATGTTATCAAAAGTCTTACTAGTTCATATGCCATATTACCTAGCCCAGAGCCAAGCCTGAGTCCTAAAATGCATCGAAGGCGTTCTAGGCCATCATCAGCATATAATATTCTTATAAATAATCCAGTAAATGCCTGTGAATTAAGTCCTAAAGGAAAAGAACAGACAGTAGACTTAATTGTTCAAGATACTGATGAAAAAACAAGCGTACCTGAAACGGTGCCAAAGTTACCAACTGATTTAACAGGAGTTTGTTCAAGCAAGGTTTATGTCAGCAAAAATACATCTGAAGCTATACAAGAAATGGTTCTAAATAATTCAAATCAGGTATGTCAATCTTCAGGAAATCAATT
>NW_006285312.1:978049-1007125 GCF_000327345.1 Myotis davidii
GTATGCAAAAAGAAAACTACCCATATGTCATAACAGCTGAACAGGAGAGGCAACATTTGCCAGAAAAAATATGCCCTACAGGATCTGTCTACATCAACAAGAATAAAATGTTAGAAAGTATTTCTAGAGGTAAGAAACTTGGAAATGTTTGATACCTGCCAAGCAGATGACACCTTTATTGAATACTTTTAATTGACATTTTTGCAAAATAATCATCTTTATCTGTTCATTAGGGTACTTAATTTCATTTATCTTACCAGAGTGCATATTAGCTACAGTTTATTACCATTTGGCTTTTCTTATAGGATTTTAAATTTTAATTTATGAATCTTTCACAATCCACTTGGTATTATAGAGAATATTGTTAATGACTGGAGGAAAAAGTTCTTGTATGAAATCAGTTTTAATCCAGTGTATTGTTGTGATGTCTTCCTTTTGGGCTGTGGTTTCTAATGTTTTCACCTGTTTGTCCTTTCAGTTGTGATGAGATCTCCTGTAGTTGGCTCTTTAGTAAAAACTTTAACATCAAATTATTAGAGAAAAATATCACAAATTAGGCTCTGTGAGTAGTATTTTAAGAATAGTATCTTTAGCTCTAGCCAGTTTGTCTCAGTGGATAGGGTGTTGGCCCTAGGACAGAAGCATACCGGGTTCGAATTCCAGTAAAGGATAGTACCTCAGTTGCAGGCTCAATCCCAGGCCCTGATCACACATGTGTGGGAGGCAACCAATCAATGTGTCTTTCTCACGCTGATGTTTCTCTCTCTCTCGCCCTCCCTTCCACTCTCTAAAAAAAACCAATGGAAAAATATCCTCAAGTGAGGATTAACTCCCCCCCCCCAAAAAAAAGAATAGTATCTTTATTGATAGAAATTATTTCAAATTTCTGTTGCATCTGATGTTATATTAACAGCTTGCTAAAACATGTCTTCTCCATTACTTCTTACTTTGTTGTCATGGTTCATAATTCTTGATTGCTGAGAATGGGAGACATAAGTGAAGTAAATTAAGTTCTTAGACATAAACATTTCAGTTTTAATGTGATATATGTCTTCCTGAAAAAAACCTCACATTCTGTAAAATAGTATGCTAAAACTAATAGGGTTTTTAGGAAAAATGGGGTTAGGACTGACCATTTAAAACCTGTGCAACTTTATAAGAATGCTAATAAAAACAACAGTGGATAACCTGGGAAGCTAACCTGATTCTCCATGTAAACTACATACCATGGCTAGAAGCTATCTCAGGAAATCCCAAAACCAACAAGTGGCAATTCTGACAGTGGAGGCAGCCAGGTTGCTATCAAAGTGGGCAAGGGAGGCAGTGCCCCTCTCTAGTGAGGGAGCTCCTTGTCCTGAAGCCCTGGGTGGAACCCCCCATGTTATTATTTTATTGTCATCAATACTTTTTTTTAAAAGGCTTTATCAAAATATACCTTTCATGGAGAACTTTGAGAAGGGAGAGGCAGAAAGGAGAAGGGGTATGGAAAAAAGCTCACTTGTCTGCTGCACTGGCACAAGCTCACCAGCACCTTTTTTCACGTTCAGTTCAATGATATATTTGAAGCTGAAAGTGCTGACACAGGATAGGCATTTGCCTTTGCATCTCCAGAACAAACCTTGATAGCAGTGGGCACAAAGCAATCCTTAATAAAGTTGACAATCAGCTTAACTCAGGACATTTTTAATAATGCAGAGTTAAAAAAAAATATTCTTACAAATTGTTCTGCAATCCAAATATACAATAGCTTGGAAAACAAAAGCCAATGTAAAAAGACAGATTGCAGCCACTAGAACAGTCCAGGTTTTATATGGCTCTGATTTTACAGTTTCCTACTGCATCATCAAGGTTAGAAATCTGTTCCTCCAGCTGGCTTCATTGCTTGGGATTTCAAGAAATGCCTTTTCTTCCTGGTTTCATTTCACCTTCCAGATCCATCCAATATTCTCTAGTATCAATTAGGAGCCTGTTGAATGAGCTGGTGAAGGTGGTGAGATGGGGGCCTTTATTTGATAGCATGAAATAAGAGTCCCAAAAGAGAATGTGGTTCAAAGGAGGGGCCTGGCTATATCTTGATTATATTATGTCAGATCCAGGAATAATCTTTTGTCAGAAACATACTTTAAGTTGATATAAAACATCAGATGTTAGATTTGTAAATTTTCTAAATCTGAGGGGACATGTTTCTTTTCAGAAGATGAGGAAATATTAAAAAGCAAGATGTTAGCATTTGAAGAAATGCGGAAGAGACTAGAAGAACAGCACGCCCAGCAGTTATCACTACTCATAGCTGAGCAGGAAAGGGAACAGGAAAGATTGCAAAAGGTGAGGTACGGATATAGGGCTGGTAAGTGGAATTTAGCCAGCAATATCTAAGAATTTTAGTCATGGATAGGATACTTGCAATTTTCCTCCAGAATATGTTAACCTAAAGGGGTCATTGGTTTTGATACATGGATAATATTTTTATTACCAGAATGTGAGGTTTACTGTTTAGATTCTTATCTATGTATATAAAAGCCTAAGCGACTGAACGACCAAACGACCAGTCACTATGACGCACACTGACCACCAGGTGGCAGATGCTCAACAAAGGAGCTGTCCCCTGGTGGTCAGTGAGCTCCCACAGCCAACCTCGCATGGTCCCTCCCCACAGCCGGCCAGCCTTGATCGGCCCAGATGGCCTCAATTGACTGTGCATGAATTCGTGCCTCTAGTCTAAAAATAATGTAGAATTTATCAATAGGATACTTTATTGAATCCTTGATTCAAAACTTAATATTTGTAAAGTTATTTTATAAGTAGATGCTAAAATAAGCATTCTGCAAGAGTATATTTTAAGAGGAGGACACTTGTTTTAAGATTATTGTTAATATATCATATTTTAAAATCAAATTATCAATTTTATTAGAGGGAGGAACACTTGAAATAGATAACAATTTGCTGATAATTATACATACTTTTAGCTAATCCTAAAATGATACTGTTTTGGGATACAATTTAACAAAAATATCTAGCATGTTTTAATGAACTCTTATTCTATAGGAAATAGAAGAACAGGAAAAAATGTTCAAAGAGAAGAAAGTGATTACAGCGGAAGCCTCTGAATTGGATATTAACAGTACAGTGGACTTAGAATGGAGAAAAATAAGTGACTCCAGTTTGCTAGAAACGATGCTCTCTCAAATGGACTCACTCCATACTTCAAATTCCAATAGTTCTGGTAAATATTTTAAAATCCTTTCCATTTGAAAAAATTATCCTGTAGTAAGATATTTTATTTGTCACACTTTAAATTGTAGCTTTTTTCCCCAAGTAATTCCATGCCCAACCCACTGCTGTTTGCCAGCTGCTTATTAACTAGTGAAAAATTAAACAATAGCAGCAGATTGAAGACAGTGAGCAGGTGTTCATGAGAAAAGCCACTTTAGCAAGGAAAATATCCAGAAATTTGATGCAGAGTCCAATCTTTGTTCATTCATGCAGCAGGTGGTATACTTCAAGTGAAAACACCGTTTGTTGTCTCCAGAGTAATCTTGAATTACATCTAATTCCTATCCCAGTAAGAGTTTATCTTCACATCTTCAATTATCCTGAGATGCTGTTTGTGTTGAAAAGATCCATCTGGTACATAAGCCTAACGTCCATAAATACTTTAAGTAGATCAGTTCCAGAGGCAGTTGTCATTGTTTTTTGTTGGTAGTGTTGGTAATGAGTGTTGTGTTTATTTAGGTGTTTTGCATATTCTGATTATCTCACATCAAGTATAAAACTAAATGTATATTTCTCTAGGTTTCACAAATTCTGCCCTACAACATAGCTTTGGTTCTGTAAATGAAGCACCATTCTACCTCTGGGGATCATCAACTAGTGGCTTGACCAAACCCTCCGTAACAAGGCCTTCTGTAAGAGCCACAACTAAATGGTCTCAGGTGGGCAAACTTAATGATACACATATATCCATCTATCTACTTTATCTTTCTATAACTTTTTTTAGATATATTTTTATTGATTTCAGAGAGGAAGGGAGAGAGAGATAAAGATAGCAACATCAATGATGAGAAAGAATCATTGATCGGCTGCCTCCTGCATGCTCCCTGCTGGGGATCGAGCCCACAACCTGGGCATGTGCCCTTGACTGGAATCAAACCCAGGACCCTTCAATCCTCAGGCCAACACTCTATCCAATGAGCCAAACCAGCTAGGGCTCTTTCTATTTTTTTTTAATATTTTCTATATTATCTTAGGTTATACAAATGAGTGTGGGTGTTTTTGTCACACATCAAATAGTTTAGCTTTTATTAGAATTGAAACTACATAGAGCATATATTTATAGAAAAATTTAGTTCATTGTAATAGATAAACAATCTTGAGTATAATGCTCAAGTTATTAAAACATGTGTCTCTCTTATTTCTTCTAGGCTTTCAGTCCAGAAGTACAAGCAAAATTTAATAGAATAACTGCTGTGGCAAAAGGATTTCTTACTCGTAGGCTTATGGAGACAGATAAATTGAAGCAACTTCGACAAACTGTAAAAGTAAGAAGATCTTTATAAATTATTTGTATTTCACTTCTGTATCAGTTTCTGTCAGTCTTGTTACAGCTGAATTGGCAAATTAGTTCAGAACTTAGGCAGATCAAGCTATTTTTAGTTATTGTAATATAGGTAATTTTAGAAATCTGATTATTAATTTCATTCTGATAATTTTTTAAAATACGTAAAGAAAGTAGTTTATGTATTTTCATCTCACTTTAAAGGGAATGCTGTTTTGATTCTGGTAAGTAATAGATTTGTGTTCTTAGTAATTTTGGATTGACTGAGAAAAAGAACAAAAGGAAACTCTAGTGATTGTGAACCTTCCAAGAAAAATGGTTTTTGAAGGAGCTTTTTTTTCGTTCAGGACACTATGGAATTCATAAGAAGTTTTCAGTCAGAAGCACCATTAAAGAGAGGAGTTGTTTCAGCACAGGATGCTTCTCTTCAGGAGAGAGTGCTGGCTCAGGTAAGTGTATGGGTCCTAAAGGCTTTGGGAAATGGAAATGCTTTATTTCTCTCCCTTCACTTAACCACGGAAAATATGTTTTAATTAAAACTTTAATCTTTTTCTTTAAATAAAGTGTATATAATATTATTGAACCCTGACCTCATTTTTTTAAATGGGTACAATATTTTCTTCTTTTAAAACTAGTTGCGGGCTGCCCTGTATGGTATTCATGATATATTCTTTGTAATGGATGCAGCTGAAAGAATGTCTATTCTACATCATGACCGAGAAGCTCGAAAAGAGAAAATGCTCAGGCAAATGGTACGTTATCTGATTTTGTAATGAATAAGTGAAAAAGAAAAACTGTTGCTTCTACAGTCACAAAATACTTCTGACACCAGCTGTGTGGGTTTTCCCCCCCACACCAACCAGTTCTTTGATACCCTGGGTGTCATTCAATTAAGTTCTGATAGTATCTACCTGGAGTTAACAGATACTGCAAGTTAAGGAGGCAGTTAAGACTGTCCCCATGTCTGACACCAATCACAATTCCCAGGTTGTCACTTAAATTTCTGTCTGATGCTTATAAATTGGGGTTCCCATTAACCCCCCCCCTTCAGGTCAGTAATTTTATAGAATGCTCACAGAACACAGGTAAACACTTAACATACACTTATTGGTTTATTATATAACTAGAGGCCCGGTGTGCATCATAGCAACTGGTCGTTCTGCCATTTGGTCAATTTACATATTAGGGTTTTATTATCTACACTAATAAAAGAGAAAAATGGTATGTGGCGTACGACGCTACCCTTTTCATTGGCTAATCAGGGCTATATGCAAAGTAACTGCCAACTCAGATGACAGTTAACTGACAACAAAGATGGCGGTTAATTTGCATATGTAGGCACAATGCAGGGAGGCGAAAGGGAAAGCAGGAAGAAGCCCCCTGCCACTGACAGTGATCGGAAACCCAGGGGGGAGCTAAGAGCTGGGGCGTAGGGCAAAGGCGGCCCTGGGGCCACCTTTGCCCTGCTCCCCAGCCATGATCGGAGAATCAGGCGCCTTTGCCGCCCTGGCCAGTGATAGCAGGAGGTAGGGGTGGAGCCAGCGATAGGAGCTGGGCACGGTCGAAGCTGGCAGTCCCGGGAGCTAGGGGTCCCTTGCCTGGGCCTAAAGCGGAGCCCACGATCGCGGGGCCGCTGCAGCTGCGGGTCCCCGCTGCCCAGGCTGGACCCCTCAGCCAAAGGCGTCCTGCAGGGGCAGGGGCGAAGCCCGCGTGATCGCAGCACCCCCCGCTGCCCGGGCCGGACGCCTAGGCCAGAGGCGTTAGGCCTGGGCAGGGGCGGAGCCTGCAACCACAGAGAGCTGGGGGTCCCCTGCCCAGGCCTGACACCTCTGACCCAGGCATCAGGCCTGGGCAAGGGGGAGAGCCAGCAATCGGAGGGGGCTGGGGGCAGAACCAGTGATTGGGGGAAATGAGGGTCCCCTGCCCAGGCCTGACACCTCTGACCCAGGCATCAGGCCTGGGCAAGGGGGAGAGCCAGCAATCGGAGGGGGCTGGGGGCAGAACCAGTGATTGGGGGAAATGAGGGTCCCCTGCCCAGGCCTGACACCTCTGACCCAGGCATCAGGCCTGGGCAAGGGGGAGAGCCAGCAATCGGAGGGGGCTGGGGGCAGAACCAGTGATTGGGGGAAATGAGGGTCCCCTGCCCAGGCCTGACACCTCTGACCCAGGCATCAGGCCTGGGCAAGGGGCCGATCCTGCGATTGGAGGGTGATGGGGGTCAACGCCTGAGGGCTCCCAGTATGTGAGAGGGGGCAGGCTGGGCTGAGGGACACTCCCCTTCACCCCCACCCAGTGCATGAATTTCGTGCACCGGGCCCCTAGTATAGGTAAAGGATATAATAAGTTATATAGATGATTAGCCAGATGAAGAGATGCATAGGGTGAGGTCCAGAAGGATCCTGAGAGCAGGAGCTTCTGTTCCCGTAGAGTTGGGACCATCTTTCTAGCACATGTATGTGTTTACTAGCCTGAAAGCTCTCTGAACTTTAGGATTTTTGTGGAGGCTTCATCATGATCAATTATTAACTCAATCTCTAGTTCTTCTCCTGTTTCCAGAGAATAGGAGATGAGGCTAAAAAAGCTCCAAACTTCTAATCATGCTTGGTCTTTCTGATGACTAGGAGTCCACCCAGAGTTGCCTCATTAGAAGACAAGATGCTCCTATCACCAGAAAATTCCAATGGGTTTAGGAGATCTGTGTCAGGATCCAAAGTCAAAGACCAAATATTAAAACAAAAGATGCTTCTGCCATTCATATCAGTCAGATTAAAAGGGTTTTAGAAGTTTAGCTCTCTTAGGAACTTGGATCAAAGACCAAATATTAGCAGGAACCAGGGGCAGAATCATATATATATGCTCTTGGGTTTGGAATGCTTGATACTAAATGTCATTCTCTATTGACTTCAGCACCCTGCCTATAATTCTTAAGCACAGGTGATTCCTGGGATTACCAGCAACACTTAAGCCTATAGACTGATTAAAAGAAATCTGTACAAGAATTGCATATTGTTTTGTGATTAGATTTTGGAGTTTGAAGCTTTGAATGTTGTTTGGATGCCTAATAAACTATCATCTACTCCTGATGAAATTTCCTTGAAACTATCATATGGCTTTTTCCTTTTTTGGAAATCAGAGTTAGAAAACAGGCTCCAAGTTCATTTAAAATATATCAGAGTGTTGGAGTTCTGTGGTTTGAAACAATGATCTTAGTGGGGTTGGCAAAAGAAAAGCAAATTTTATATTATTTCATTGGTAAAAATTAATTTAAATGTTTTTAATTAGACTGTTTCAATCATAAAGACTAAGTTAAAGTTCAAAATACTGGTAAGATATGCCTGTCCATGCAATTAAGATCATCCTATACTGTAATTTAGTGGTATTACTGGGTACTGTTAGAGCTTTGTTACTTTTGTATTTTAAAGGATAAAATGAAAAGTTCACGAGTGTCTCTTTCTGCTGCAACACAGAAGTCTCTTGATAGGAAGAAGTATATGAAGTAAGTTTTTTTCATGCCATGTCACACTAATTTAATTATTATCATACCCATTCATTTTAGTCATCTGTTGGTCTGTATATTCATATTAGAAATAAAAAACAAAAAATTTAAAAAAATTAAAAAGAAATAAAGAACAGTTCACTTTTCTGCAGCTGAACTGATAGAAATCCCTTTTTTATATAAGAGTTTTATAAAAATCCAGTGGTAAAATCTGATTTCATCTTTAGATAAGTATATTTATTAACTACTAAATTTATCAGAGTTCAACTTGTGTAACTGGTAGTCAATCAGATCTTAAACATAGTTTATCCTTATATGCAGTGTCACTTTTATATATTTTAAATATGTTCATTTTCTAATATCCTAAAGACTTAATGGGAAGAAAAACTTATGCAAGGAATATCCTAATGATTATCTTATTAAAACTCTTTTTTCTTGAAAGTAGTCTTTCATATGCTTAATTAGAGGTCTTTCGTGGTACACTCTTTTAAGATGATTTGTTTCTGCCACCATGTATCACATTTGTAAACATGTCTTTTCCCCCTTTCTGAACTCATTGTTTGTGTGTCCTTATTTGTATATTGTGTTAGAGCTGCTGAAATGGGAATGCCAAATAAGAAATTCCTGGTTAAACAAAACCCTTCTGAAGCAAGGTGAGAAAAATCACTTAGCCTCAATGAGAGGCTATTTTTTTTATTTTTTAAAAAAAGAAAATGTTATAAATCCTGAGCTTGCTTTTTATTCGCTTTGTTCCATTTTTTCTCAGTAGAACACTCTCTGCTGAGTTGGAGGATCTCAGGGTCAGAATTCGTTTTAACACCTGATCATGTACCTGGTCACATGTCAGACCAGATATTCCTGGAGCTTTCTATGAGACATGTTGTCTCTGGTGAAAATTTGAGTCCTTATGTCCTGAGTTCAGTCCATGGGGGGAGGAGAAGGGGGTCTTTGATATTTATTTAAAAACCTTCGAGCCCTAACTGGTTTGGCTCAATGGATAGAGCGTTGGCCTGTGGACTGAAAGGTCCCAGGTTCAATTCTTGTCAAGGGCATGTACCTTGGTTGCGGGCACATCCCCAGTGGGGAGTGTGCAGGAGGCAGCTGGTCGATGTTTCTCTCTCATCGATGTTTCTAGCTCTCTATCCCTCTCCCTTCCTCTCTGTAAGAAATCAATAAAATATATAAAAACCTTCGAAAGCTAACTTAATATTTCTGATCTGTTTTCTACTCTTGTAAGAGTGAAGTTTCTTCTCTCAGATATTTGAAAGGAAAAATTGGCTTTTGTAAAGTATATAAATAAATTACCTAAAAGCATCAGGATTAATACTTATGTTGGATATCTCTTTCCTGACGAAAACCTGATGTTTGAGTTCTTGGTGAGCAAAATATAAGTACCATATTAATTTGCTTTAATCAGTTTGCTTTGCTTTGTAGTATTATAGTGGCCATATCATTGCATAGATGACTTCTACCACCCTGTTATCATTTTATCTAAAGAAAATGGGGAAAAACGGAATTTATCCTGTTAAATTAATTTTTTTTTTATTTTGTTAACAGAGTTCTTCAGCCAAACCAAGGACAGAATGCTCCTGTTCATAGGCTACTTAGTAGACAAGGGTAAGAATGCAACACATAAGGGTATCAAAAATATTTAAATCAAGATTAGCTTTGAGAGGGAAAATAATTTAGTGCTCTTTGTATAAAGGATAGCTGTTTTTCAAAAGTGATATTTTTTATAGAACTAGAAAAAACTTTTAAAGTTTTGTGTTCAGAGATAACCCTTTGGTGTACTATTGTATATTATATTTTAATTATCATCTTACGTTGGCATGCTTTTACTTTTCATTTCATACCATTTTGCTCATTAAATATCGTAAACATCCATATAGTAATTTCAGCGTCACCAAAGTGTTCTACAACAAAGTATGTTACAGTCACCTGCTGAAGCAAAGTATAGCTTTCCTAATGAGCATGCATGAGACTTAAATTATTTTCAAGCTTATTTGTGTTAAGAACAATTGATGCAGTATGGTTGCTTTCTTTGAATGTTGAACATCTAGACCTTAATGCAAGTGACTTATTAATTCTTTTATATTCAATTAGAACCCCTAAGACATCACTGAAGGGGGTTGTGCAAAATAGACAGAAGTCTTCACAGAGCAGAGTGCCTAACAGAGCGCCTGTTTCAGGTGTGTAGCAATGAGTTTGCGAAGCCCATTTGAAAGAAACAAGTGCACAAGCTGCCCTGTAATGCAGGCCTCACGCATGGGATCAGTTGTCCTTGCCACCATAATTCTGGCATATTCACAGTCATGCCTATAAAGTGATCATTTGTGTTAGTAATTTGTGGCAGTGAGGAGGAGATCTTACTAAAACTGTTTCCAACGTTGATTTCTATAATCCATAGAAACACTATTGTTTTTAATCTGAAAATTTTGTAGAATTATCCATGCTTAATTCAGAAACCTTTTTATAAATGAGTGAAATATAACAGTGATCTCATGCCTAAGTCTATGCATGTTCAGTTTTGGGGAAGTGTAGCTATTACCCAGGAATACTTTATCTGTACAGAAGGGAAAGAAATTCTCCCTCTGACCACAAGATCACATGTGAATATGCCAGTTGGGAGGGGATAAGTTCTTTTGTGCTCAATAAGAAGCTTGCGTTAAATCTATGTTCATTATTAGAGGATTCTTTAAGGGCTAAACTAAATAATGTATTTTAAAATTCTCTGTATGGTGGCAAGAGACAAATTCAGTGTTGAGCTAATGCAAAATGCTTAAGCTAATGTTTTAATATTTTTTATTTATCTTTGTTAACACACTTTGATAAGCTCACAAAAAATTACATGATCCATTAAAAATACTTTCTAAAATGCTTTTTTAAATTATACTACTTTTTAAGCATCTAAAAAACCAAAATCAGGCAATGACGATTAAATTTATAATAAATTATAATCTCATTAATATACATTTAGCATATTTTAGAGCTTTTATTACTAAGTGATTTTCTCCAAAGTAGGAGAAAACAAGCAACATAAGAATTTTTTTTCATATTATCACCACTTGCTCATAGAAGTTCAAAGAAGGAATCAGATATTGATCATAACTTGGAAATGATTGCTGACCTTTGCATGTAGAAAGTGAATTTCATTCATAATGTTGCATGTATAGACGATAATTTAAATGTCATCTTTTGAAAGTCACTGTGAGTGACAGTTGGTCAGTTCTTTATGCAGTTGAAGATCCTGCTCATTCCAGAGGGAGTCAGAATGAGCTGTTTGAAAAATAACCTTTTGAAAGAACTCAGACCAAACACCAGATCTATTGCTTGTGAAGTTATATAGAATTTTCAACTTTTGAAAATTCAACTTTTTAAAAGGACATTTTCAATTTTCCCCCATGATATATATATATATATATATATTTATCTCATGGTGATAAAGCCTAGCTAGTTGGCAAATCATTGAGGAATTAATACTATTTTGCCTCAAATTATCTATTTGCCACAGTGACTACTCTCCATGTTCTTTCTCATGCATTTCATCTCCACTTTTTGTCACTTGTGAACTTGTAAGCAAAATAGCAACTACTGTTTTTATTCAGGAATGTTCAACAATGTCACTGCAGTTAATAATATACAATGAATTTCAGTATTGAAAAGTATTGTGATTTAATTGCATCATAACATAATATAAATGAACTCAACCCTTGAATTAGCATGTCTAATTAATATATACCTAAACAGGTACAGAAATCCTTTCCTAAGATTTACTTGGACATGAGTGCATCTATAATAATAAAAACGTAATATGCTAATTAGACCGGACAACCTTCTGGACGAAGCCGGGCCTGTGAGGGCCCAGGCAAGCCACCATGGCTGCAAAGGCCAAGCCCCTTGCACAAATTTCATGCATCGGGCCTCTAGTATTTAAATGATTTTAAAAAACTAGAGAATCTTACCCTTTTACATAAAATGAAAATTTGGGATATGTAAAATTCTCAACAGAGGGATTCATAGTTGTTCTTGAAAAGATTACTCTTTCCTGTTTAGATTTTTAATGGTCTGGATTATGTTTCAAACAAATTTGAAATTATGCTTTGATTTAAGCTACATGGAGAACAAACCATTTAGTAAGCAATTTTAGGAAATTCATTTTTATGATGACAGAATATCATAATCTTAGAATGAAGTAGAATTCTAAGGTGTTAAAATTTACTGCAAAGCACTTAAAGTTGTTTATAGGTTTTACAAACTAAATTGCAATGTCTGATCTTGTATGCTTTAAAGCATATTTGTTCACTTTATGTTTTGTGTTTAACTCAAGGGTTGATAGTGAAATTCAGAAACCACTAATTAAGGCAGAATAGGAGGCAGCAATGGAAAATGGGTAAGGAATGCAACAAAGCAGGTTGAGTTAGGGTCTCGGAATCTCTGCTTCTAGCTCTGTTACTTAGGCAGGTGACTTACTCTCCTGTGTCTCAGTTTTATCGCAGAGGTAGCAGTTTCTACCTCAGGATTTTATGTAAGGATTAAATATGATAATGTATATTGCTTAACTTAGTGCTGGGCAAGAGCATTATATAGTATCATTACAGAAAAACTAACATTGAGAAATAATATTAGTTTTGCTCTATTTTTAGGAGTATATGCAGGAAAAATCCAAAGAAAGCGGCCAAATGTTGCGACAATTTAAGAAGACAACATTCATTAGGATAAAAAGCGGGGAGGGTTTCATCCATATTATTGTCCATGCCCAAGACTTTCATTTCACCCTGGACTGTTTACACAGACAAAGTGACGTCAAAGGGCTGAATAATTATGTGGGTAATATGGTCAGTCTGGCTAATTCCTTCCCACACCCCCATTTTCCTTTTAACATTAGGTTTGGGTGAAGACAAATTAGTATTTAGTTAATTGACTCATCTCTATGCTTAACCTGTACAAACAAGTTTGTTTTATGCACCCATATGACTGTTGAGAACTTTTTGTAAACTTAAAAGGATATTTGGGTTTATATTTATAAAATACTGAAAAGGTGTGATAAAATATAGGTTCGGAAATTAAATTTCATTCATCTCTGCATACTGATTGCTGAATTTGATATATTAGATGCTGTTCTATTCAAGGGGAAATTATTGCAGAAAAAATGTTTTCTCCCAGTTTTGTAAAAACTGATTAATCTCTCAGCCTTCATATTCTTGGTCTTACAGGATAGCCATGTAGAATAAAGCATTTGCCTGCTGATTGTAGGTCCACCTAACATTTACCATGGAAGTATCTGGGGATCACCCTTTTGGTCATAAGCACACATTTCTCTCAACAGCTAGTTGTCTTACAGAAATGTTAGGTTTGATGTTTGTTGTCCCAGTACTCTTAGAAACATTTCTGCTGAATTATCAAATCTTTCTGTAGAGGGTGACAACTTTGGTGAAGACAGTACAGTCTTCCTGAATGTAGTGGCATGCATTAATGTTACATTCATCTCTGTAACATAGAATGTTGCATGCAGTTTTGTTTTCCATTTAGTCTGTATATTTTGTTTCTTCAGAGTCTGCTTTTTCTAGCATGCTTGATTTAGGAGAGAACAAAGGGCTATATAACATAATAAGAAGGTCAGATTTTCAAATGGGATAGTAATATTATCTAGTTGAAATTCTGCATTATTTAAGAAGCACTGCCTTTTAAAGTTTTTCATCACTAACATATTCATTTAAAATATAAACCAAAAAATGTTACTAAGGGACTATGATTTTATGAAAGAGAATGCCACTGTTGATTTATGATAGCATTTCCAAAAAGGGCTTTGTGCTTCTCACATAAAATTGGGACTGTGTACATTTAACCTGTCTGAATTTTTAAAAGATACTGGTGTTTGAAAATGTAGCCTATATATATTCCTAATATTCTTTAAAGAATGAAGATAAAGATTGTTTTCTTTGATTTTCTGTTCTATTTAAAATTTAACTTTTACAGCCAACCATGGACAGAAAGTAATAGCCTACTCTATCCGGGTGTAAACTTTATTGAGATGTATCATTTGTTAAATGAGTAAACCAGGAAGTTAAGAGACAGGTAAAATGTCTGAGTTACCAATTTTTTTATTTGTAGGCAAGAATATCAAATTATCTTAATATGATAAATTATGCTTTATCGTTCTGAAACCTCAGGAGACAGATTGCTCATATCATTGTGGATCTTTCCAGTAAGAAAGATACTAAAAGTTTTGTGTACACTAATACAAATTAGCTAAAACAAATAGTATGTTTTGGAGAAAGTTAAAACTAGTTTTAGATTAAGGATGAGAAACTTGAGTGTGTTTTTTTTTAAGATAGAGCATGTGTGTTTTATACCTTGTTTAAATGTTCACAGCTTTTCTCATAAAAGTGCCAGACATTGTTTTTGTGCTTTTAATGGATTTTTATTTATACGCATTATTTTTTTAATATTTACTTTGAAGTGGAATGTTCATTAATGTGAATTGTATTTATTTTTATACTTTAATTTTCATTAGTTTTGCTTCTAGGAAAAAGACAAAATAAACTTTTCTTAAAGGAAATCTAGTTTGATCTTTTTTATTTACCAGGGAAAGGACTATTAAGGGATAGATGTTAAAAAGTATCAGGTCAAAACGTTAATACTGTAATATGGTCATTTTTTACAATTAAAAGTCCCATGAGAAGTATATCCCACTATTTAATATTAACCTATACCAGTGCTTATTCCAGTATTTAATGTTGCATGACTTGGACTTCTCAGAAGACAAAAAGTTCGCTAGAGGTGGAAATGTCTTAGCTTACTAAGTTAGAAGCCTTTATGGAGTGAATGGGAGCAAATACTGAGGTCGAAGCTCACATAAAAGCTGCTAATTTGTGCAGCTTTGAGTCCAGCTCTTGTTCCTGCCTGTCGTATAATGTGAGCCCAGTAAAGTGCTGCTCATTCTCACCTCCTACTGAGACATACTGCGTTGTATAATCTGCAAGGCAGCGTGAGAAGAGCCCTCGCTTTTCCCATGGCCACCCTGGAACTCTTGTTCATTTCATATATTGGGAATAATGGACATGACAGAAAACTCATTCACACTGAGCGGAAAGAAAGGGCCCATTCTGGAGGTGAAGGTCTTTGTTTTCTGTCAGGTGTCGCTGTTCCATGAGCAACCACAGGCAATCTCTACCCCCTCCCCATGAAAACTAATAGTTACAAAAAGAAAAGCAAATGGAGTTGGAATGCTTGATCTCTAAGGGACCATAGTAGGCATATGTATATGTAGATTATAAAAATAATTAAAATAAAAACAAAGGAGACTTAGTTGTTGAATATACAGCCAATCAAACTGGAATATGGTGCAGTGGAGTCCCATCTTTGATCAAGTTGTAAAGACGTCTCTGAGGGCAAAAATGGTGTCTAACCAAAATTATACTTGAAAATAAATATTACCTTTCCCTCATTTATTTCTTCTTCCTTTTTGGTCAGTTTCTCCGTGGCTTTCAATTCTTCAGTTTCTTGAGGTGGTTGGCAAAGTTGCCATCTGAATGGAGGTTTCCTTCTCAGCGAGTGCTGGGAAAAGCCCCTATTCACACTTTGCGTAGGTTTTAACATCTGGTTCAGGATGACTTGCACTATGTTGAATGCCCACTGGGGTCCTGTGTATCTCTCCAGAGCAAAGATCATGAGGACAGGCCAGGGAACCTGTCCTGGGCCAGGACACCAGGGACGCGGAGAACAGAAATCTGCCAGTTCCCAAGCTCATGTGCATGGAGACTTAGTCACCCCGAGGCCAGACATGACTGAAACACTGAAGACTTGGTTTGTGACCAATCTGTCATGGAATGGGAGACACCTGGGAGTCCTGGGTAACGGAAAGGCCCAGAGTCCCGTCAGCGGAGCACAACGTGGAGACAGACTATTGCCACATTTTTAGCCCCAATTTTATTTTATTATTTAAAAAAAAAAATAAACAACACGCTGAGATGGAAAAGAGCTTGATAGTCCCTTGACCAGAATCGAACCTGGGACCCTTAAGTCCGCAGGCCGATGCTCTACCCACTGAGCCAAACCAGCCAGGGCAAGCCCCAATTTTAGATCATATTGTGGGGTAGGGAACCCTCCACCCAGGGAAATGTTGAGGTGGTGTGGATGGATGAGCCATGGTCCGACAGGCCTGGGGAGCCCCAGAGCCCTAAGCCTGCTGGAGGGTTGCATACAGCTCATCTGTATGGAGTGTGGTTCAGGGTAGCCAGAAGCAGAGGGGCCAAATCACAGGCACACATTCACTTGGGACACAAGGCATGTGCCTAAATCTCAGTCCCTGCCTATCAATGTCACTTATTCCCACTGAAGACAACAGGGTGTAACTCCGAAGTCTTGCCATGGAGAGGTGAAGAAGGACCCACTGTGGAATCTTCCACTAAGGGGCGCCTTGGAGTCCTGGTTGCTGGGTTGGTCGAAGCTGCTGGAGGCCCGGGCTCAAGAATGAACACATGCAGCTCTGCTCACCTCCAGAGCCAGGGGGATAAGACAGCCTGGCTCCTGGTCCTGCTGCAGGGGCCGGCTCAGGAGAGACCAGCCCACAGTCGGGCTCCTGTGGAAAACCAGGCATCTGCCAATGTTCCTACCTACACAAGCATAAAGGATGCTATTGAACCGGAAGACAAATATTGTGAGGACTGTAAACCTTAATTGGTGAGACCGGACAATCTGCAACAGGAGACATCGAAGAGTCATAAGTCCTGGATGGGACAGGGACCCCATTAGCACAATCATTTGGGGACTGACGGTTGCACCTGTGAAGCCCCAGTATCTTTTCATATTTCAAGGGGAACCCCTCCATCAAAGACAATACCCAAAAGGTTTGAATGAGCTTTGGCCCACAAGCCTGAAGGGCTTCAGGAGCCCAAAGCCTGCTGCAGACATGCCCACTATGCATGTGCATGCTGGCGGGTCAGGGTAACCAGGGATAACGGAGAGTTCAAGGGTAAAGAGGTGCCTTTTACTGGTGGGGGTTCATGAAAGATCCAAGGCATCTCCCTAATTCCAATCCCTATTCTACTTAATTACCTATTACCCCTGAGGAAGATCTTGGGAGTACTCAAAAGTATCCCATGTTGCCCTGGCCAGTGTGTTCAGTGGATAGAGCACCAAAGGATTGTGGGTTTGATTCCCAGCCAAGGGCACATACCTGGGTTTCAGGTTCAATCCCTGGCCTAGTCAGGGCAAGTTTGGGAGGCAGCCAATCAATGGGTTTCTGTCTCAAAAATCAATGGAAAATATATCCCTGTATGAGGATTAACAACAAAAAACTCCTATACTGTGGTGGGGCCAGGCTGGCAGGGTATCCTCCAATGAGAGACATCTGGAAATCCTTGTTGAAAAGCTCACGGTTAAAGGAGGCCTGGGGCGGGAACTAAGCTGCACATGCACATTTTGTTCCGATCCCCATGACAAAGGGACCTAAGACCCAGCCTTGGTCTTGTTCCGGGCCCAGGACTAAATGCAGGAGTGGCCAAGTCACTCTCTGCGCTTTTGGGGAGAAATGATATGCCAATGTCCAATCCTGCACCTGCACAGAGGTTCCTATTCCCCCAGAAGCCAGGTGTCCCTGAAACTCTAAAGCGTTGATTGGTGAGACAGGAATTTCTGAAAACTCCCAAAGTCCTGTCCTGAGAGGCAGCTTGAGCAATTGCGGGCTATTTCCACCTCTGTAGCCTCAGCACGTGATTGTATTGCAAGGGGGAACCCCCACCAAGGTCCAAAGACCAAGGTCCTACAAGCCTAAAGGGACCTGTAGCCCAAGTCCTTCTGAAGGGGTGCCTACTGCATGACACTTAGTTGAGAATATCCAGGAATAACAATAATTTCAAGGGACATGATTGGTTGTTCGCGGTGCAGGACCAGGGGTGCCCACGGTGTCTCAGTAATTCCCATCTCTGTCCTAACTACTGTCAGCTGTTCCTCCTGAACAAGACCTGGGGGAACTCAAAGTCTTGCCAACACTGGTTGGGAGGAGCTGGAGGTTTACCCTCCAATAAGAGACCTGGAAATTCTTGTCAGAAGGGTCGTGGCTGGTGGAAACCTGGATCAGGATGGAACTGCGCGCTCTGGCCCTACACAGTTCTTCAGAGCAAGGAGAGTAAGTCCCTGCTCAGACCCGGAACCAGTCCAAGACTCAGTCCAGGAGAAGCCAAGCCACTCTTTGCCGTCCTGAGAAAAACCAGGCATGGGCCAAAGTCCAATTCCGTATCTTCTCAGAGGCTCCTATTCAAACAGGCCAAATATCTCGGGAAATATTAAGCCTTGGTAGGTGGGACCCAGGAGATCTGGGAGTGGAATGAGAGTCCTTGGTCCTGGAGAGATGCAGGACCCCAGCGACAGCACAACCAATAGGGGAATGGCCGTCACCATCCTTGCAACACCAGCTTCAGATCATATTGCAGATCATATTGTTCATCCAGAACAATAACCAGGTGGTTTGGAAGGACATGGCTTCCCCGGCCTGGAGAGCCCAGCTGAAGTGCTGAATTGATGGGTACTACTGCCCAGCCATGTGTCGTGGCGTCAAACCCCATGTCGATGTTCTTACTCAATTGGTGTCATTTTCCTGCACTGACATAATGCTGTTCCGAATGCAGCTGACAAGAGCGTTCTTGGAGACATCTCTTTAGAAAGTGTTCTAATTCACTTCACTACATGCCTTAGGGCCGTGGTCGGCAAACTGCGGCTCTTTGGCCCCTTGAGTGTGGCTCTTCCTAAGCCTTAGGAGTACCCTAATTAAGTTAATAACAGTGTACCTACCTAGATAGTTTACGTTTAAAAAATGTGGCTCTCAAAAGAAATTTCAATCGCTGTACTGTTGATATTTGGCTCTGTTGACTAAGGAGTTTGCCGACCACTGCCTTAGGGTGTGGAGACACTTCCATTCAGCGATAGCACAGATCTGAATGCAGCACGCAGGTTGTGTTCTTAGAAATAAGTTTATTGTAAGTGTTTTTAAAACTTCAGTACATGCATTACACAATGGGGACCACCTCAGTTCACTGATATGACACTGGTGATCACATAGGTTTTAGGTAGTGATTTTAGAAACATCTTTATTACAACTGTTCTGACACCTTTTACTCTGTACATTAAACTATGGAGATCAATACCAACCACTGAGACAACACTGGCATGATGGTAGATTCCAAAGTGTCATTCTTAGAAACCTGTTTATTACATGTGTTCTTAAAACTTCATACATGGGTTAAAGAATGGATCACTTTTACCTTCTGATATAACACAGGTCTGAAGGTAGCTTACAACTAATGTTCCTAGGGACATCCTTAGTATCAGCATTCTTACACACTTCACTACATACATTCAGAATGGGGACCACCTCCATGTAGTGATGTAACACTGTTCTGAATGCAGCTTCCAATGCAAGTAGCGTTCTTAGAAACATCTTTATTAGAGTGTTCTTGATATAACATTTGCTGATATAATTGAATTTTAACATAAAATTTAAAATTTATATTTCTAGTGTTTTTAGAAACATATGTATTGGAAGAGATCGTAATTACTTCACTATATTCATTACAGACTGAGTGTCACCTTAGCCTGGCCAGTGTGGCTCAGTGGTTGTGCATCATCCTATGAACCAGAACGTCACAGTTCGATTTCTGGTCAGGGCACATGTCTGGGTTGTTAGCTCGACCCCCAGAGGGGAGCATGCAGAAGGCAGCCAATCAATGATTCTCACTCATCATTGATATTTCTATCTCTCTTCCTCTCCCTTCCTCTCTGAAATCAATAAAAATTTAAAAAATGTTTTTTTAATTTTATAAAAAATAATGTCACTTTCATTCTTGACTATAACACTGTTCTTAAACTGCTTGCATGTAGCGTTCTTAGAAATATCTTCATAACTAGTATCCTTTATACATTTAAAAACCTTTATGAATTTCAGAATGTGCATTGTTTTCATTTACTGAAATAACAGTAGTCAAAATGCAGCTTGCAAGTTGTATTAGAAAGCATGTTCTTGCCCTGACCGGTTTGGCTCAGTGGATAGAGCGTCAGCCTTTGGACTGAAGGGTCCCGGGTTCGATTCCGGTCAAGGGCATGTACTTTGGTTGTGGGCACATCCCCAGTGGAGGTGTGCAGGAGGCGGCTGATCGATGTTTCTCTCTCATCGATGTTTCTAACTCTCTATTCCTCTCTGTAAAAAGCAATAAAATGTTTTTTTTTAAAAAAAGAATGTTCTTAAGCATTTTTCTACATGCATTACAGGAAGGGGATCATTTTTACTCACCTGTATATATAACACTGGCTTGAGTAAAGCTGGAAAGCAGCAATTTACAAATATCTCTATTAGAGTTGTTTGTAATAACATCACTACCTTCATAACACAATGGTGATCCCTTTCACTCACTGATGAGCTGGTTTAAATTCAGCTTACAATGGGCACTCTTAGCAACATCATCTTTCGACCTATTCTTTATCACCACCACACTCATTACGAAGTGTATTTCCATGACTGAGATAAAACTCCTTTGATTGCAGCTTGCAAATAGTGTTCTTAGAAATTCGTTAAGAATTCACTACATGCGTGGCAGAATGAGCATCACCTCCATTCCCTGAAGTAACATCATTCAAAACGCAGCTTGCAAGGGGCTTTGTTTGATACACGCTTGTTTCAAATGTCCCTCCCAATCACTGAAATACATTGTGCACAGCAGAGCTGGCAAGTACTATTTAGGGAAATCTAACTACATGTGTTCTTAACACATTAATACGTGTGTTAAAGAATGTGTATCACTTCTAGCTCACAAGTGTATTTTCAGAAACATGTTAATTACAAGTGTTCATAACACTACACTATATGTACTATAGAATTGGTATGACTTTCATGCTGTAAGGAAATTTTGGAAATTACAAAGCATTATCTTATTTCTAATACTTTGATAACTTTTGTTTTAACATATAAGGCATACTATTGTCAGCAAAATATTACGGTTTCCCATTGTTCTTTGGCTCTCTCTAACTTCTGAATATTAGTTTTATAAGAACTGACATCAAAGTATAGCAGTTCTAATCAAAAACTTAATCTTCTATTATAATAAAAACTATCAAGAAATCACTCAGTAGATTTTGATAAGGAAAATGCTGAGGACATAGCAGTTAGAAGGTGCCTGCTTTTAAGAGTTGAAGGAAAATTTATTAACCAGCATATAATAAACAAATTTTAAGAATTAGTAGAACTTCAATCAGGTAAGTGCTATGAAGGTCATCTCCCAAAGAGACAGGGCTCTACAACAGAGAATGGTGAGAGAGGACTATTTCTTACGATCTTTCTCCTTTTTTATATTGGCGCAACCCTGAGTCTGTGATATTTCAGAGTCAGCCTTCATTTTATAAAAATTCATGATTTCTTCATCCAGTTTTCTTTTCTCCTCCTCAAGTTTTATTGTCTCCTCTTGCTGGATTCTTTTAAGACGCTCAAACTTGTCCTGTAGCTGTGAAACAAAGATGCATTTGTGACTCAAAGCGCCATATGTGGGTATCTCTGGGAACATGCTTGACTTCTTTCCTGGTTATCAAACATATATTAATCATCAAAGTAGAGTTTGATCTTAATAACAATCTCAAAACTTTGTTTTAAATAAACATTCACATATTTAAAAAATTCATCAATTAAAAAGTGTCTCCCCATTGAACCAAATGTAATAAAAACTATGGCTATAAACAACACGGTTTTTTATTTTTTGTAAGTATATTTTTATTGATTTCAGAGAGGAAGAGAGAGACAGAAACATCAATGATGAGAGAGAATCATTGATCAGCTACTCCCTTCATGTGAGACCGTCACCCAGGCATGTGCCCTTGACCGGAATTGGACCCGGGACCCTTCAGTCCGCAGGCCAACACTCTATCCACTGAGCAAAACTGACTAGGGCAACACTCAGTTTTTTAAATACTTGTTTTTCCAAATAATATCTATTTTCTCACTCTACACTTCCCTATAAATCTCTTCAAATAAAATTTGATAAATTCATGCTCATTAAAAATATACACATTGAAATATAGTAGGAATGATGAAACAATTGTTAAGACTTTAAATGATACAGACCTTTTCTTCTTAAGTGAAATTAGCATAATTATAGAAAAAAAATTCCAAACACCTCATTCAGTTACTTTTTATTTACTTGTGAGGTTGTATTTAATCTGTGGGATTTAAAATAAATATAATCAGCCATATGAAAGAGTCCATTAGAGTTGGGCCTAGATCTTAACACAACTTCATTCAACAATGTAAGGATTGCTTGTATGCATCAGAGAAGGTATGGCTTATATATACTAATAAAAAGGTAATATGCTAATTTGACCGGGAGACCTTCGGGACATCCTTCCAGACAAAGACATGGTGGCAGGGCTAAGGCACAGGTGGTTAGGGGTGATCAGGCCTGGAGGGGAGGGCAGTTGGGGGTGATCAGGACAGTAGGGGGGGCAGTTGGGGGCAAGCAGGCCAGCATGCAGAGTGGTTAGGGGCTATCAGGCAGACAGACAGGTGAGCAGTTAGGAGCTAGCAGTCTCAGATTGTGAGAGGAATGTTTGACTGCCAGTTTAGGCCCAATTCCACAGGGATTGGGCCTAACCCAGCAGTCAGACATCCCCCAAGGAGTCCCAGATTGGAGAGGGTGCAGGCCAGGCTGAGTAACATGCCCCCCACCCCCACATGAATTTCGTGCACCAGGCCACTAGACTATAATAATAAAAGCGTAATATGCTAATTAGACTGGACGTTCTTCCGGATGACCTTCCTGACAAAGCCACGGCAGCAGGGGCCAAGGCAGCTGCCACGGCAGTGGAGGCTGAACCCCTTGCACGAATTTCGTGCATCGGGCCTCTAGTATGGCATAAGAGTCTAAAGGACAAGTTTATTTGCAGCTTAACTTTTTGAAAAACAAGTAGACCGGGGGATTCTATTGCCACAATATTAACCGTCTGGTGTATATGACTGTGGAGAACACATACACGGAGTGAGCACCAGTGGTTTTCAACCCTAGGTGCTCATTAGAACTATTCAGTGAGCTTACATACCTCTCAATGTTCAGGCTGCACAAGATCAATTACATCAGATGACCTGGAGCTGGAACCCAGGCATCAATGCTTAAGAAAATTCCCCAGGTGATTTTATTGTGCAGCAAAGGCTGAGATCATGGTTCTAAATAAAGATTCTTTTTTCCTTTCCTGGAGTCAGATGTCTCTTGGAATTACATCTTCAGCCCTGAGAAGCAAATGAGCATCTAGATACAATGGCAAGAAGAATGAATGGAAAGGCTGGGGATGTGAGAGTGTGGTATCTGTAAGTGATGGCAAAAATCATTGTGGAAATATTTCTTTTTAAAATGGGAGCGTGAGAGTAGAAATCAGAGAAAGCTAAACTTCATCCTAGTGTACAAACATTTCAAATATCAATGACTCTGGTGAAAAGCCTGAAGTTTTCCCCAAAACAGGTACAAAGCAAGGATGTATGCTCTCATCACTCCCTTTCAACCTTGTATTAGAAGTCCTTGCTACGGCAATAAGACAACAGAAGGAAATAAAATATTTACAGATTGAGAAAGAAGACATAAAACTGAGATTATAGCAAAGTTGCAGGATATAAGGTTAGTTGCTTTTCTTAGCAAGGACCTACAACCAAGATTACTCTGCCCAAGAAAACTATCATTCAAAACTGAAGGACAGATAAAAAGCTTTCTAGACAAGAAAAAGCAAAAGGAGTTCACCACCACCCCCAAACCAGTATTCTGTGAAATGTTAAAGGGTCTTCTTTAAGAAGAAAATAAAAAATATGAACAATAAAATGGCAATAGCCCTAGCAGGTTTGGCTCAATGAATAGAGTATTGGCATGTTGACTGAAGGGTCCTGGGTTTGATTCCGGTCAAGGGCACATGCCTGGGTTGTGGACTCAATCCCAGTTGGGGACGTGTAGGAGGCAGCCGATCAATGATTCTCTCTCATCATTGATGTTTCTCTCTCTCCCTCTCCCTTCCTCTCTGAAATCAATAAAAATATATTTTAAAAATGAAATGAAATGGCAATAAATAGATATCTACCAACAATTGAATCTAAAGAAACAAAATAAACCAACAAGCAGAACAAAAACGGAATCATAACGACTGAGTGCCTGCTCCATGCTAATCTTTGTTCTAAATGCTGAGGATACGGCAGCTAACGGGAGGGCCAAGGTGCCCGCGTTGAGACTTAGAGGAAAATATACAATGAGCAGACACATTTTAAAAATTAGTAGAACTTCAACCAGAGATAAGTTCTATGAATAACAAGAAATTTTTTATAGTTACCAGATGGGAGGAGTTTTGGGGGATAGGCAAAAAAGGTGAAATATTTAAGAAGTATAAATTGATTGTTACAGAATAGTCATGGGGGTGCAAAGTAGAGTGTATGGAATATAGTCAATACTAGTCTAATAACCATGTATTATCTCAGATGGGTACAAGATTTATTGGGATGATCACTCCAGTTATGTAATTTCTAATCACTGGGGTGTGCAACTGAAAGTAATATAATAATGTATGTCAACTGTAATTGAAAGTAAAAGATGATTGAAAATTATATTCCAAAAATTTTTAAAAAGGTTCACTGCTTTTCTATATATCAGCAATGAATAGGTAGAATTTCAAATTAAAACAATACCAATTGCATTAGCACCCCCCAACATGAAATACTTTGGTATAAATCTAAAAATATATATATACAAAGCCACATAAGGAAAACTAAAAAACTCTGATTTTAAAAATCAGAGAAGAGCCCTAGCCAGGTAGCTCAGTTAGTTAGAGCAACATCCCAATACACCAAGGTTCGTGCTCACTTCAGCAGCACATATACCAATACACCAAGGTTGAAGGTTCGATCTCCGGTCAGGGGATATACAAGAAGCAACCAATGAATTCTTAAATAAGGAACAATAAATCAAGATATATATCTCCCTTCCTCTCTCTCTCTTTCTCTCTCTCTCTCTAAAAATAAATAAATACGGTTAATAATTTTAAATCAGGAGAACTAAATAAATAGATATTCCATATTTGTGGATAGAAAGACTACATATTATCAAGATGTTAATTCTTCCCCACATAATCTAGAGCAGCAGTTCTCAACCTGTGGGTCGCAACCTTTCACAGGGGTCGCCTTAGACCATCGGAAAATGCATATATAATTACATATTGTTTTTGTGATTAATCACTATGCTTTAATTATATTCAATTTGTAACAATGAAAATACATCCTGCATATCAGATATTTACATTACGATTCATAACAGTAGCAAAATTACAGTTATGAAGTAGCAACAAAAATAATTTTATGGTTGGGGGTCACCACAACATGAGGCACTGTATTAAAGGGTTGCGGCATTAGGAGGGTTGAGAACCACTGATCTAGAGATTCAACGCAATCCCAATCCAAATCCCAGCAAGTTATTTTATGGATATTGACAAACTGATTCTAAAGTGTATATGGCAAAACAGAAGGCCCAGAAAGCCAGCACGATATTGAAAGAGAACAAAGTTGGAGCACTGATGCTACTTGACTTCAAGATTGGCTATAGTATTCTAACTAAAGCTGCAGTACTCAAGAAGTAAAGGCGCAGAGAAGCCCAAACAAAAGGAACCCAAAGAGAACCACACCAAGACACATCATAATTAAAATGCCAAGAGTAAAAGACAAAGAGAGAATCTTAAAAGCAGCAAGAGAAAGACAGTCAGTTACCTACAAGGGAGTACGACTGTTAGCTGATTTCTCAACAGAAACTTTGCAGGCCAGAAGGCAGTGGCAAGAAATATTCAAAGTGATGAATACCAAGAACCTACAACCTAGATTACTTTACCCAGCAAAGCTATCATTCAGAATTGAAGGTCAGATAAAGAGCTTCACAGATAAGAAAAAGCTAAAGGAGTTCATCACCACCAAACCAGTATTATATGAAATAAAAGCAGAGGGTGGGGTGGGAACCGGGTGGAGGGGAGCTATGGAGGGGAAAAGAGGAAAAACTGTAATAATCTGAACAATAAAGATTTAATTTAAAAAAATAAATAAAAATGAACACAAATTATATCAAACTACAAATACTTGCTTCTTTTTCAGCTTCTTTGAATGCTATTTCTTTCTCCATAACTCGCTGCATAAACTTATGCTTCAATTCTTCTTCTTCCCTCTGGCATTGTTCATGGAACTCCTTTCTTTTGGCTTCATAGATCTCTTGAAAACTAAAAAGAAAATTTTATTAGTTTTATATTAAAATGCTAATATAAATAAACATGTAAAATATATATTCTATATTGAGTCCCATACAGAGAAATGGGAATTTCTATATCATGAGATGTAAATATGAGATGGGTGCCATACTGAATATAAGAGTGCTGTATATAGAGAATATAGCCCTTGCTGGGTAGGTTGGTTAGAGCATCATCTGGACTATGCCATGGTTGTGGGTTCAATCCTGGCCAGGGTATGTACAAGAAACAACCAATAAGCCCTGGCTGGCAGCTCAGTGTTTAGAGCATCAGCCTGCAGGCTGAAGGGTCGTGGGTTCGATTCCCAGTCAAGGCCATGTACCTGGGTTGCAGGTTTGATCCCCAGCCCAGTTGGAGGGCATGTGGGAGGCAACCAACTGATGTGTCTCTCTCACATAATTGTTTCTCTCTCTCTCTCTCTCTCTCCCTCCTTCCCTCTGAAAATCAATGGAAAAAATACCCTTGGGTGAAAACTACAAAAAAAAAAGACATAACCAATGAATGCATAAGTAAGTGGAACAGCAAATCAATTCCTCTCTTTCTCTCAAATCTATTTTTAAAAAGAATATATATATATATATACACTAGAATTTTGAAAACAGTTATATTAGGGATTTCTTCCTCCACCACTTCTTATATCACATTTCTTCACATCTTTTCACAATAAAATTTGCAAGAATCTCTAATTTATGCGATTCTCAAAATAATTAAAATAAAGCCAAGTATCTTTCAAACTATGATTCATTTAAGATAGCCAGTTCAACTTTGGTTGTGCTCAAAGTACCAACACTAATACAACTGTCATACTTTTGCAGCACAAATCCTATTTCCCTTCAATATAGCTAAATACACCTGCTCTCCAACCCTTTCCACTTGACTTCCATGGCAGTGCAATGCTGCTTTTCCTCTTCCCTCCATCCAGTCCTCCGTAGTCTTTGCATCCTCTCAATATCCTTTGCCAACCTGTGCTAATATTCTCCAACCTCCTTTCTGAACTTCTCTTTTGGATATAGAACACTTTAGCGTATGCACATAGCGGGTACACATAAGTTAGCATATAAATGAGCCCTTGCACTGTGCTACTCTTACAAATGTTCTCTAAGTCTGAAAATGATTAAAAACACACACAAAACATTCAGAATAATTGACGATATGAGAAGTACAGTTCTTCTCATTCCAAAATGATTGCATCTCATGATAGTAGGGGCTTTGTAAATCACTCATTAGCTTGTTCTAGAAAGTTCTGTACTCACCTCAGCTGCTGGTTGTCTGGGCCCACATCAGTGAAGCCCATCTTCTGCAGTCGGCAGTGCCTGTAGCATTCATAGTGCTTAGCGTGGGTTACTTCTTTCAGGTGTTCCGTATTTGTACAAAGAAGCATATCCCGAAGCTTAACAAAGTCACAGTGATTTTCGTTTTCCACTAGGCAGAGAAATAATAAAGCCCAACACTTTATCCATCTCTAGCACTCAATAAGTTTTATCAAATAAATGTATGCATGAAAGACATTCAAAATAACAGCTAAAAGATCGTTCTGGTGAATAGCTAAAATTGTCTTAACTATGTTTACATGGTACATACCAATTATAGATAGAGCTTATTCATAAACCAGAAAATTTGCTTTAAATTTATCAGCCAGAATATAAATATGAAACAATAAAATAATGTTATGTTATATTAAAATATGGCATAAGTTTTCATTAATAATGATGTTAATAGTTTACTAGCTACCTCAAGGTATTTTACAGAGTGCTAACAAAGAATTAGTACAATTCGAGTTAAGTAAATAATTTCATTAGGTTAAGTCCACTCACATAAAGATCTTTATAATTGTGCATGCGTAAGTTATCATATTCTATTTATACAAGGTATTTATGAGACCAAATTAGTCAATATTTAAAATAAATCAATAAATTCACATGGCTTTCTCTTGTGTTTGTCACATTCAGAAGACTGAGTACAACATATTGTGTTTGATATTGTAAACAAATTTAATATTCACTAAAATATGTTCTTTTTAAACTATGTTTCATAAATTAAAAAATGTCTGCCTAACCAGTGTTACTTGGTGGTGAACGTCACCTCATGAACCAGGAGGTCATGGTTCAATTCCCTGTCAGGGCGTATGCTCAGGTTGCGGGCTCCATGCCCAGTAAGAAATGTACAGGAGGCAGCCTATCAATGATTCTCTCTCAACACTGATGTTTCTATCTCTCTCTCTCCCTCCTTCCTTTCTGAAATCAACAAAAATATGTTTTTAAAAAGACATCTTGTTAAAAAAATTTTCTAATATATCAATTTAAAAACAACATTTGAAAACTAGGACAAGTAAAGATAATCCAACCCCCAATAATTAGTATTACAAGCATATAAACTAGACAACAAATGACTGGATATCACAATTTTCCAACTCATCATGATGCTAGATAACAAATAGGAATGTCTAAGTATAATCCAAATGTAGCAAGTTATATTTGTTTATTTTTAAATAGCTTATAACCCTTTTTTTCTAGTGACCACTTTACAATGTTTTATAGCCCTAGCCATTTGGCTCAGTGGATAGAGCGTTGGCCTGCGGACTGAAAGCTCCCAGGTTCCATTCCGGCCAAGGGCACAGGGCACATGCCTGGGTTGCAGGCTCGATCCTCAGGAGAGGCGTACAGGAGGCAGTCAATCAATGATTCTCTCTCATCACTGATGTTTCTCTCTCTCTCTCTCTCTCTCTCTCTCTCTCTTT
>NW_006285312.1:1008197-1014615 GCF_000327345.1 Myotis davidii
TTTAATAATTAACAGAAGTCTACTCATTGGTTTTGATGAAAAATTACTCCCTATGCATTCTTTGGTGTACTATTAGGTAAGAGAGGCCAAAATCTTTAAGACAAGATCTAAAGGAAATGCAATACAGGAGAATAACTCTAAAATGTACATTGCTTTTTAATTTCAAAATCTATTTAGTTTTGATATCTTAAAATAAATGGGGTATGGGAGGCCAGTAAGATGGTGGAGTAGGTAAACTCTGTGATCGTCTCCTCCCATGACCACTTCAAAATTACAAGTGAGCCCTAACTGGTTTGGCTCAGTGGATAGAGCATCAGCCTGTGGACTGAAGGGACCCAGGTTCAATTCCAGTCAAGGGCATGTACCTTGTTGCAGGCACATCCCCAATAGGGGGTGTGCAGGAGGCAGCTGATCCATGTTTCTCTCTCGTTGATGTTTCTAACTCTCTATCCCTCTCCCTTCCTCTCTGTAAAAAAAAAAAAAAAAAATCAATAAAATATACATTTTTAAATATTACAAGCGAAATAAACCAGTCAGAGAAAGATAAGTATCAGGAGAATAACTTTAAAATTTACATTGCTTTTTAATTTCAAAATCTATTTAGTTTTGATATCTTAAAATAAATGGGGTCTGGGAGGCCAGTCAAGATGGCGGAGTAGGTAAACTCTGTGATTACCTCCTCCCACGACCACTTCAAAATTATAAGCGAAATAAACCAGTCAGAGAAAGATAAGTATTCAAACTCAGAAGGAAGGCAGGGGAGGGTAGAAGTGGTGGGTAAGAGATCAACCAAAGGACTTGTATCCATGCGTATGAGTATGACCAACGGACCCAGACAATAGGGGGTGAGGCCCTGTGCTGGGAGGCGAGAGCAGGCTGGGAGAGGTCAATGTGGGGAAAAGGAAACATATGTGAACAGACATTCAAACCTCAGAGGAAACGCAGGGGAGGGTAGAAGTGGTGGGTAAGAAATCAACCAAAGGATTTGTATCCATGCATATGAGCATGACCAATGGACACAGACAATAGGGAGGTGGGGGCATATGCAGGGGGAGAGAGATGGTGGGTGGGGAGGAGACATATGTAATACTTTCAACAATAAAGAATTTTTTTTTAATTACAACTAAATTATAGAACCATCAACCTGGAGAACCAGCTGAGGACTAGCTGAACAGAAGTCCTGTAAGGATATAAAGAAGAAGCCATGTGAGACTGGTGGGAGATGTGAAGACACAAAATGGCTGGCCCACACCCATGACTGACAGTTGAAAATTGGGAGACATAGCTCAGCTGCAGAGGAGCAAGGGGCCCCAGCTGCAACACAGGCCCCCAGCCTGGAACACTAGTGCTGGGAAGAGGCGTCCCCACAACATCTGGCTGTGATTATCAGTGGGAACTGCATTTCTCTGGGTGAGACAAAAGGATCTAGAAACCCAGGCATCCTCTTACAGGGCCCGTGCACAGATTCACTTGCTCTTGGCACTCTCCCGGGGACTTGTGGAGGGACAGCAGCTTGGGAGGTGCCAGAGACATTAGGGAGAAACTGAGTTGTGTGGCTTCAGGGCTGGAGGGACAGCTGCCATTGTCCCCGTGTTGAGCCCTTCCCCCACAGGCCCAACTATGGCTCTGCATGAGGTTGTTAAACTCCACTCACTCCACCCTGTTGCCTCCCTAAGACTTCACCCCACCCAACTCATGCACTACCATAGGCCATTATTATATGTTCTGAGGGCATTATTAAATAAAATAAGGGTCACTTGATGAACAAGCACTATAATATCACAAGAGTTGATCTGATAACCAGGATGGCTACTAAAGGGCAGGCAACACATAAAGTATAGATATTCTGGACAAAGGGATGATTCACATCCTCGGAAGGATAGAGCAGAATTGCATTAGATTTCATTACAATACTCAGAACAGCATGCAATAGACAACAAGCATATGAAAATTCCAAATAGCATATAATTCCATATATGATTACAGATTGTTTTTGTGATTAATCACTATGCTTTAATTATGTTGAATTTATAACAATGAAATTGGGGGTCACCACAACATGAGGGACTGTATTAAGGGGTCGCGGCATTAGGAAGGTTGAGAACCACTGTTTTAGATGCTAAAAATGTTCTAAAATTGATTGCAATGATGGTTGCACGCATCTTTAAAAAGACTAAAAATTGTTGAATTGTATACTTTAATGGGTATGTAAATTATATCTCCATAAAGCTGTTAAAAAAAAATAGTTGATTCTCAGTGAACACTTTTCAAAATCAAGAAAGTAAAACATTTCCCTGGCCGGTGTGGCTTGGTTAATTGGCTGTTGTCCGAAAGGTTGCCAGTTCTTCATTCAATTCATAAATAAAACATTTTACACACTGGATTTTGGAAAAATACCTTATTTATAGTCTCTTGGTCAGATAGAAGTGGCAGTATATTACTAGTATTGTTACTTATAAATTATATTTGATTTCCACAGGTAAAATAGAATTAGCATTAAATAGAAGCTTACATTCATTGAGGAGTTCATCTGAGCAGTAGTTTTGTCATCTGTTGGGAACTGGTATATCTGGATGCCATTACTAATCAATTCATTCATTATCTTACTCTTAAATGTCTGTAAATCATTTTTAGAAATTGTATCTGCTTTGGCAATCAGTGGTATAATGTTCACCTGGTAAGAAAGAAACAAAATCTCACTATTGAGAATTTGTTGTTAACCCTGGAATTTTTACAGTCAGAAACCTCAAATATCTGACAATAAATATCTAGATAGATAATCACTGACTATCATGCTTTCCTCACAAAATTGCTTTCCAAAATATTCAGTTCTTTTGAAGATATATTTTTACGAGAGTTTAGGCTTAGAAGTCTTAATTTTTGTTGTTTCCTCAAACTTTCTATGTTTCTAACACATCAGGAGGTAGTAAACTGTAAGTAGTAAGATGATGTAATGTATTTAATTCATTAACAATTTGATTTCTTGTGTAACTGTGAAAAAGCAGAAGAAACCTTTTCTCAAAGTTATAAAACAATTTGTCCTCTACCTGTCATTCATTTGTATCACCTTCTTCATAAATTCATCTTGCTTTTGAATAGATCCTTGCTCTACCTGTATGTCTTTGCAGATAGATTTGCTTGTGGTTTCCAAAGACCACCCAAAAATAATAGATTTTTTTATTGCCATATTCTGAAGGCTAAATGTATGTGTTTATATAGCACCTTGCTAACAAATTTGTTTGTAATTTGTAAAAAGGAATTATTTCCATATACCATATTTGAGGTTGAAATGTATTCATATTTTCTTTCTAGTTCTAAAATATAATTATTCCTGTCTCCTTGTGTTTACAGCTTAATAATTGAACTTTGTAGAAAATAATAATATGCAAAATTCTAAAATGTCATATTACTGTTATAATAAGATACTTTGTTAAAGCATAACTATCCAATGTCAAGTTCTGTGATATAAGTAGAAATGTGTAAATGCCTGTTTTAAACATATTGTTTTTGTTTTAGATTCTTCAAAGTATTTTTTTAAAAATCCTTGTTCCAATCTAGGGCTTCCATGTTGTCACATAAATGTTCAAAATTTTGTCTAATTTTATAATTTTAAACAATAGCTTCCACAGTAAGGCAAACAGCTGCCAAGATAGATTCAAGTCCAACATAAATGCCTTGGGTTGTATTGTGACAAAGCTGGGAAAAGAAACCCTCCGTGATAGCAAATCGTTAACACATAAAAATTAAAACTTTCGCCTGGCTGGTGTGGCTCAATGGTTGAGCATTGACCTATGAACCAGGAGTTCATGGTTTGATTCCCAGTCAGGGCACATACCCAGGTTTCAGGCTCAATCCCCAGTGGGGTGGGGGTGGGAGGCGGGGAGTGGGGTGTGGAGGAGGTAGCAGATCAATGATTCTCTCTCATCATTGATGTTTCTAATCTCTCTCTCTCTCCATTCCCCTCTGAAATTAATAAAAATATATTTAAAAACAAAACATCAGTGGTACCAGAGAAATGTTAATGAGATCATTTTGTAATACTATAGAGCAATTTCAATTTCAAAAATATGGGCAAATGACCACAATCTGAATTATCATTAAATCACAAGAAAAACTAAACTTTTATTTTTTTAAACCTGCATCTCATTATCCTAATGCATTTTCTAATGAAATTTCTCTAGAAAGCAAGGTAAGATGGAAATTTATCAAATGCTGAATATGTCTCTTCTCCCCCATGCATATACTGAAGCCCTAACCCTCAGAATGGTCTATATTTGGAAACACAATCTTTAAATGGGCCCTAATCCTATCTTATTGGTGTCCTAATAAGTAGGGGAAACTTGGACACACAAAGAAACACCAGATGTGTGCATAACGGAAAGGCCATGTGAGAACACAGTGAGAGGGCAGCCATCTGCCACCCAAGGGGAAAGGTTTCAGGAGAAACAAAATTTGGCAACACCTTGATCTTGCACTTCTAGCCTTGAGAATTGTGAGAAAATGAATTTCTGTTAAGTCTGTGGTGTTTTGTAATGGTGTTGTTGGGACACTAATACAAATGCTTTAAAAATTAACGGACACATTTGAAATACCCTAACCAATAAAGAAATTAAAGATAAAAAAATAAAATAAAATAAAAATAAATTATAAAAAAAATAATAATTAATGGAAAAAATATGACAAAAATAGGACACATCACCAAATAAGTTCTTAGATGAGAATGGTTGAAAGATATATATTATCTCAAAATAACGATCAAATTTTGATTGGTTGATGGATTTACCAAACACACCTTACTGTCAATGGTCTTCAAGGTTAATAGATCCAGGGCCTTCAGAGAATGCCCCGTGGGTGCAATGAAGTAAAGGCACACGTGGACACGCGTGTCATGGTAGTCAGCAAAGGAACGTTTAACTTTCAGTTCTTCTTGAAAATAGGCCTCAAATTGAGCATCTATGTAGGAAACTATTGGTTGGTAGCTGAAAAAATGAGTATTTAAACATTTAGCATAACACAGTAATAACATCTGAAAGTCTACATGTTTACCATCTAGTTAATAGTTAATATGTGTACTCCATAGCTTTTCATATAAATAAAAATGTGCATACCATGTTCTTACAAAGGTAACAATCACAAACCAATAAAAGCCCATCGTTTACATCGTTTACATGTTTCTAGAAATGGCAAAATGATCTTTCAATTCAATGTCATCCCAATCGGAAGCCAATTTCTATGTGTATATAGAAGTACAAAGGACCAAGAGTGGTCAAGACATAATAAAGAAAACCAAGGAGATATAATCTTCATATGCCAGGTCTCATTATGAAGCTGCAATAATACAGTATGGCAGCAGCACAAGAATAGATAGACTAAAGCACAAGAGGATTTTTTAATGTGATAGAACATTTCTATGTCACAGCTGTGATGATGCAACTCTATGCAACTTAAAAATCTACCCTTGAAATCTGTATGGTTTTATTAACCAAGGTCACCCAAATAAATTAAATTTTAAAGAACCCCACAGAAATATACACCATAAAAGTAAGTTTCACTGTATGTAAAATTTCAGAAGAGTGACATCCTAATCATGGCAATGAATACTTTTGGGCTTTTTAACAACTAAAAACCTGATCTATCCACTAACAAAGGTACCTCTGTGAGAACTGTGGGACCCGCACCATATGCCAGGGAACCAGGGGGAGTTTTGCCCAACTGCACCTCCCTACGAGCTCTGAAACCAGCAAAAGCCAGCAAACCTGCCCGGACCCCACTTTCCAGCAGTCAGGGGAAAACTGGAGAGTGTTTACGTGCGCATACACCCACAGGTGAAAGGTATTTGTACAAGTTCAGCAATCAAGATGGGATATTCCATTGGAGCACACAAAAAGAATACATTTGGCCCTAGCCTAGCCAGTTTGGCTCAGTGGATAGAGTGTTGGCCTGCGGACTGAAAGGTCCTGGGTTCGATTCTGGTCAAGAGCACATGCCTGGGTTGCGGGCTTGTCCCAGTAGGGTGCGTGCAGGAGGCAGCTAATCAATGATTCTCTCTCATCATTGATGTTTCTATCTCTCTTTCACTCTCCTTTCCTCTCCGAAATCAATAAAAGAAATACTAAAAAAAGAGAGAGAGAATACATTTGGATGCATTGGAGAAGGTAAGAGGAACTTTGCCAATGTCAGCCTTCCCTCAAAGCAGCACAACCTGGGGCTGAAATAGCTGATAGCAATCTCTCCCGGGGCAAAGGGAGTAAGTGCCCAACAACCTTAGAGAAATACCCTTTTCCTCCCAGCAGCACCCAGGATACTGAGGCAGGAACTCCATAAAGGAGGGAGGGAGGAGATTGGGAAAGAAGCAGATAAAAACATCAAAGGGCATGAAGTGCATTAAAGGGTCATGGTCCGCTCTGACTAGGCTCAG
>NW_006285312.1:1014669-1015616 GCF_000327345.1 Myotis davidii
CCTCAGCTTCTGATTCCCGCACTGGGCCTGTGGGCACTTCCAAAGGTCAAGTGCTAACCTCACACATCTCCCCATTCTGCAGCTGGCTCTGTGTGCACACACCGTCCAGTGCCATTGGGAGGGTGAAATCTGGCAAGTGAAATGTGCTCAGAGATATCAGACCAGGCTCTGTGAGCAGCGGAGAAACCATTTTCTGAAAAATTTGATCTATAGAAATGCTTTCTGGGGAAAAAGAGAAGTTTCCAGCAGTCAAACATATGAGCTGTGAGAACTAGAGAAGAAATAAACTCTTAAGACTTTCTCCACAATAGGGAGAAAGAAATGTGCAGCTGGGATAGCATACAAGGCCATAGAAAGCCCCAGATACAACAGGACCAATGAACAGTCTATTGCACTTGACTGCAACTAATGAAGATTTGAGGATGTGTCTGCTACTTCAATGGGAAAGCAGCAACGCGAAACTCCAAGGAACATGAAGCATCAAGGAAATGGATCACCACAAGTAAGAAATGCTGTTAATTAAAACAAGAACACACTCACCTGGCTTCTTTGTTCATTTGATCACCATATCCCACTGTAGTCACAACAGTTAATTTCAACTGAACGTTGCTTTCCTGGAGTTGAAATGTCTGAATTTTAAGTTCAACATTTGGGCAAAAATGTGAGGATTTTTTTTCTCTCGAATTAGTATTAAACAATGTGTCGATCAGTGTTGACTTTCCGAGTCCAGTCTCCCCTGTAATAAACATGGATACGGTACATAGGGGTATAGATGGCTGAGAAGTAACACTCTGAAGTGGTTTAAAGGGTCCCACATACTCCAAAGACAACAATGTCCTTGAAAATATACATGCTACTCCGGACACCTTCAGTCATTAACATACTATAGAAAGAAAATATACACAAAGGTGTATCAGATTTTGAAGCATTTAAAGAAAAAGTGTGTA
>NW_006285312.1:1015632-1018354 GCF_000327345.1 Myotis davidii
TGTGGCTAAGAAGATGGAAACTAATATAAACATGAAGGTATGTTCTTGAATGAACAGCACCAGTTTTGCACTGCTGAAAGATACGTTGAAATGAGCATTTGGAAAAATTAAGTAATGATTCAGAGAAGTCTGGCACTTACCCACACAGAGAATATTAAAAGAGAATCCTTGTTGAATAGATTTATTGACCAACTGATGAGGCAAACATTCAAAACCAAAATGACCAAGCATAGTTAAGCAACGGATATTCTCTTCTTTTTGCTGAAAGAAAACACACGTTAAAAGATTTTAATCAGAATAGAAAATATCATTTGAAGATCATTATAATATTTCTTTTTTAAAATATTTTTATTGTTTTTTAGAGAGAAAGGAAGGGAGAAGGGAGAGAGAGAGCTATTGATATGAAAGTGGAACATGGATCCTCAATTGGCTGGGTACCTCCTGAACGCCCCCTGCTGGGGTTTGAGCTGAAACCTGGATATGTGCCCTGACAGAAAACATTTCTGTCTTTCCCTCTCTCTTCCACTCTCTCTAAAAATCAATGGGAAAATATCCTCAGGTGAGGAGAGAGAGAGAGAGAGAGAGAAAGAAAGGGAGGAAAGAAGGAAGGAAATGAAATAAAGATATTTTATGCAAATGGAAATGAAAGAAAATCTGGAATAGCAATATTTATATCAGACAAAATAAACATTAAAACAAAGGCTGCAACAATAGACAAACAAGGTAATTTCATAATGATGAAGAGATCAATCTAACAAGAGGATATAACTCATAAACATGTATGCACCCAACAAAGGAGCACCTAAATATATACAGCAAATATTGATGGACATAATAGAGTATAATATAACATAATATGATTGATATAATAGCTTTAAGAAAAACATTTGTATTAAATTAGTGATATTACTATGATTAGTCTCCGAATTAACTTACTCTTTTCATATCAAAATAAGGGTTAAGATCTAAACTGTCTCTCAATAGTTGATGGTTGAATAACAGTGATTAGTAGGGAAGGGACCTGAGCCCTAGATGCCAGGAATCAACAAAAGGTTAATTGATAGGAATTCCATGGAGCTTTCATATTTAAAGAGAGTGTATTTAACAATACCAAACTGAAAATGTAATCCAATAAGAAATTTCTTAAAAACTTAATTCCTTACTATTTGTGCTCTTAGAAGATAGGACTTTATCTATATGGTAAATTCTTAGTTCTTCTCTACTTATAAACAGAACATTTTGAACCATATAATCTGAAGATTATTCCATTTTTAAAAGTATATTTTATTGATTTTTTACAGAGAGACAGGGAGAAGGAGAGGGACAGAGAGTAATATCAATGAGAGAGAAACATTGATTCAGCTGCTTCCTGCCCACTCCCAACTGGGGATATGCCCGAAACTAAGGTACATGCCCTTGACCGGAATCAAACCTGGGGCCCTCCAGTCTGCAGGCCAGCGCTTACTGAGCCAAACCAGTCAGGGCATGAAGATTATTTTAATGTAACAATAATAGATTTGGACACTCCCCTGTCCTCTCTGGCTTAGACTCCCTTTTAAAAAAGTTTTCTCATTTTTAACTCTGTAGCTCAGGGAGGTATCAGATCAAAATGCTTTGTGTGTCAAAATATAGAACAAAATCTAGCCCATTGTCTTATCAAGAAAGGACCTGCAACCTTGGCCTCATTAGCACCAAGTTCTTCCCACAGAACAAACAGCAAGCAGGGATTTCCATAGCATCATCACTATTACTTAACAAATGTCTTCTGATGGGCTGAAAGTTCTTTCTTACAGTATTTATTTTTACAAAATGTCCATCTTATGTAGAAAACAAATGTTTCAGATTCTACTAATTTGGAATCTGTGGTTATTCAAATCTTGTCCTTGAATGCACCTTTGAGTCAGGAGTCTTACTTATGAAAGGCCTACAATTTGAATGAGGATGAAAACTATTCAAAAAATGTTAAAATACTTGTTAATGTCATACCAAGTACCAAAATTCTACAAAAGTAAATATAAGGAACTTCGAAGAAGGGTAGAAGACTGTGGTATGAAGTAGTTAAAGATAATTCAAAAAGACTGCAGGTAGCAGATTGCCTCCTAAAGACAGGATAATGCTGATGGAGGAGGTAAGTATTGTGAACAGGAGATGAGTATGGCAACAAGCTTAGCAGCAGAATTATGGGCTACTGTATATGCCCTTGCCGTAAGGAACTTGCACACTTAAAGGGAAAGATTTAAATTGGGAAACTGGCTCCAGCTGGTTTGGCTCAGTGGATAGAGCGCCGGCCCTCGAACTGAAGGGTCCTGGGTTCAATTCCAGTTATGGACACATATCACAGGCATGATCAGTCCCCTCAGACCTCAATGGAGCATACAGTAAGCATAGTCATTGAATGGCTTTAACATGCCAACCCAGCCTTTTGAAAAATGTTTTAATTTTTCTTTTCATAATCTTGCCAGTTTTCTACAATCGAGGAGAGTACACTCTCTATCCATCCCATCCTTTTTAAGATACATGGTAACCAAGAAAATTCTCTATATTAATCTTACTAATTTTATGGCAAAACTCTAGATACTAAGTTCCTTGAAATAGTATATTATAGTGGTAAACAAGTGAAGCATAAATTATAATTTTGTTTATGCAATCTTTTATTTGGTTTCCCTCTTTTTAGAAAAAATATATTAAGATTTAAAAAAAGCTCTATTTGCATGTACATGTA
>NW_006285312.1:1018906-1021321 GCF_000327345.1 Myotis davidii
CCACTTCCAAAAATAAACTTCATTTGAAAGTTATTTATTATCAGTACATAAAGTTCCACAGACATTTGCATTCAAACAGCACTATTGTTGTTTCCTAATGGGAGGCTCTGGAGTTTAATTTGTCATTCTCTGGTGTTAAACGGGAATAATCTCTTGCACCACTAATAAGGTTTGCAGACTCAAGAAACATGCAACAATTATTTAAACATCATTGATGCTTCACTCCAATCAGTATAAAAGTTAATTCATGTCCAAGCATAAGCCTTTCTCATCTAGGTTCATCTCGGTTCACTGAGTCAGTGTTTTGAAACTATACAATCTTGCTGAAGTACAGAATGAAGAGTTCTATCTAAAAGATGTACTCAACTGTGTCTTCATCATCGGGTGTTTGCGTGGATGTGCACACTGGTTTTTCTTCCATGTCAGACGGAAAGCACTAAAAACAAAGAACAAAACCCTTTTAAAAGCTTACTGTAAAAGGCAGTATTCCCACAACATAATTTAGATCGACAAGGGAGTCTAATATAGACATTATCCCAGGTTTGGGCTTTCAGTCCACACTGTTGATCTGTTTTTAATTGTGGCTGTTTTGCTATACAAGCTTTTATATAATACATAATATTCTACATCTAATGTACAATAATACCTTTAGGCACAAACATGAGAAAAGCATCCAACAAAAGGTAAGCTCCCTTTTGAAATCAACAGGACAAAGAGCACTCTTCTTTAAAGGGCCCTCTGAGCGTGAAAGGGAAATAGGGAATTTTGCTTCAAAAAGGTGCCAAAAGAACCAGGTAGACACTTATAAGTACTTACCTTTCCAGAGTAGATTACCAGGGGAGACTGGAGTGCTAGAGTGGACTTACTGAAGGAGAATTGAGAACTCGGAGCTTATAAAATCTGAACAAGTTTATTAGACGCTAAACAAGTTCATGATAGTGTCACTTATGAAGTATTTACTATGTACCTGGTGCCTATATGTTTTACCTCTATTCATCCTCATTACAGTTAGGAAATGCATAGACTTTCATTGCCATATGCCAGGTGACAAAATTCAGATTCAGAAAAACTAAATTGCTTACCTGCCCAAGAGTTCAGCGATGCTGCAGACACAGGTCCGAAGTGACTCCAAAGCTGGTGTTCTTTGTATTTGTGGACCAAATCTTCCCTGATTTGCAACGTTGGAACCAGGGAGGACAGATACAAGAGAGCACGTTGTACTGATTTGTCAGCAGAACTCCCTTTGAAGGACAGGCTACCCTGCTTTTGAGGACGGCACAAAGATACTGAGAAAATGAGGCATATTTGAAAAGAACATGTTATAGATGGGTAGAGCAAAGAGAAAAGCAAACAGAATTAAAGAATGGCTCTGGGCATCATGGTTTCTTCACTTGCTATAACCTGAGGATTAGTCCACTTTAGTACATAGATTTATCTCGCTTTTCCCTAATGGTAAATTGTGTTCCCTCATACAGATAGTATTATGTTGTATGGTATGGTTTATTCCAGTCTGGTATAAATAAACGTTCTATATTATGTAGCAGAATGTTAATGATATTGCAGTGATTTTCAGTCTTTAGTTGCAAACAACAATAAGCATTTAAACCACTGAAAAAAGGCTGCTTCTTGACTTCTTATACTTATCCTTTCTCAGAATTGGAAGCAAGTTACTATCATGCAGATAAAAGTTCTAGAGATCTGCCCTGACTGGTTTGGCTCAGTGGATAGAGCATCGGCCTGCGGACTGAAGAGTCCCAGGTTCACTTCCAGTCAAGGGCATGTACCTTGGTTGCAGGATCAATGTTTCTCTCTCATTGGTGTTCCTAACTCTCTGTCCCTCTCCCTTCCTCTCTGTAAAAAAATCAATAAAATATATATATGTTTTAAAGTTCTAGAGATCTAATGTACAACATGGTGACTACAGTTAATAATAATGTATTGTATTCTTGAAATTTTCTAAAAGAGTAGATATTAAGTGTTCTTACCCTCCCCTCCCCCACAATCACACACAATCTACTTATATAAAAACCATGGGTGGTGTTCATCGCGACCATCAGAATTGCAACCAACCGGAAGGAAGTCAGTCCTGCAGGGGTTGTCGGAGCCTTTCCCCAGGCTGTTTCCCGAAGCTGTTTTCTGTAAGGGTGGGTTTGAGGCAGATCTCTCTAAAGTGTGCCGCCTGCCAGCACGGCCAGGGCTGAACCTGAGGGGGGCGGCTAAAAGACTTAGAAAAGACTGACAAGAGAATGAAAGCCAGGTCTCGGTGGGACGCTGCTTCTCTGAGAGATAGCAACCACGCCCACAGCCATGCCTTTATTTTATACCAGATGCTCGAAGGCAAAGGGCGTGACCAAGATATTTACAACATTCTCCTGGGTTTCAATCCTACTCAACCTGAACTCTATCAAGCCTACA
>NW_006285312.1:1022240-1026886 GCF_000327345.1 Myotis davidii
ATATTTTATTAATTTTTTACAGAGAGGAAGGGAGAGGGATAAAGAGTTAGAAACGTCGATGAGAGAGAAACATCGATCAGCTGCCTCCTGCACACTCCCCACTGGGGATGTGCCCGCAACCAAGGTACATGCCCTTGACAGGAATCGAACTCGGGACCCTTGAGTCCACAGGCCGATGCTCTATCCACTGAGCCAAATCGGTTAGGGCAATTAATGCCCCCCCTTTTTTTAATTAATGCCCTTTTAATGTGCACGAATTTCGTGCACCGGGCTACTAGTGGTAAATAAGTGAGGTGATGGATATGTGGATTAACCTGATTATAGTAATCATTTTACTGTGTGTGTGTGTGTGTGTACATATATATAATATCATGTCGAGCATGCTAAATATGTACAGTTGTTATTTGTCAATTACATTTCAATAAAGCTAGAGACCTTTTTAAAAGAGTATCTATGTGTGACTGCTGACTTTTTGGCAAGTCTATAGTAGATGGCTTGAAAACTAGAGATACAGGTATCTCGCACTTAAAAGCCTAATTAATGCACTTGTGAAAATGGGGGTTTACTTCTCTCATAAACCTAGAGCAGAAGCTCTCAAAGTATGGCCCCTTGGCCCCCAAGCACCCTGAGACCCTTTCAAGGTCTTTATAAGGTCAAAATAGTTTTATTAGCACTAAGCTAATTTGCTTTTTCCACTGTGTGGACATTTGCACTGACGGTTCAAAAGCAATGGTGGGTAAAGCTGCTGCTGCTTTAATCAAGGCAGTTGTGCCAAATTGTATTATTATTCACTGCGTTAGTCATGTCACTCATTACGGCAAAAAGAAAAAGGTGAGTACCCTATAAAACACTTAAACTGTATACAAGTGTGATGGCTGTCTTGAGTAGAACAAGTTGTGTCATTGTGAGAAAAGTCATTTCTTTTTTTCCGGAACACCAATTTCAATTGCAAAAAACAATGGACAGATACTTGGTTGTTTCTAAAACAGTGTGCTTTATAACATGAAAAAAATAACTGAAAATGTATCTTGTAAATGATAACATTTGAGCTTTAAAGTTTTTGGAGAACTTGTATCCACCATCATGATCTTGACAGCTTCCTAATACTGACAAACTTTCCCCAAAAAGATTAGTGGTGATACTAACAAATAGAAATTGTTGATATTGTATAATGAGATATGCCAGCATTAAGTAGACTTGGCTTTTCCAACCTCAGCTTTATTGACATTTGAGGCTGTATAATCTTTGTTGTAGAGGGCCATCCTGTGCATTGTAAGATGTTTAGCAGCCTCTCTGGTCTCTAACTAGTGGACGTCACAACCAAACCTGCTTCCAGACATTGCCAAATATTTTCCTGGAGTGTAAAATCACTCCCCACCACCCCATTTCCCCCATTCCCCCGCTATAGCTAAGAACCACTGCCCTAGATAACTTAGTAAACAGATATTTTCCAAATGCCCGATGTGTGATATTACAAAGCCATACATGATTTTACACAGATTTTAATGTAATAAAACAAAAAGTGTATAAATGGTTTCAGATTCTACTGATCTTGTTAAGTTTTGGTGGAGTGTCAAAGAACTATAAATGAACTCAGTGAGAACTTCAACAAATACGTGGGAAACATAAAAATGGCAGAAGAAGGAATAAAGGCAGCCTCTAGGAGCAAAGACTGACTCCTGCTGACAGGCAGCAAGGAAAGGAATACCGCAGTCCTACAACCACAGGAACTGAATTCAACCAACAACTGAATGAGACTAGAGTATATTCTTCCCCAGAGCCTCCAGAATGGAACACAGGCCTGCTGGCATCTTAATTTTAGCCTTGCAAGATTCTAAATAGAGGGACACTGAAGGACACTATGCCTGAAATTTTGCCTTACAGAATTACTAGTGTGTTCATTATAACCGACAAGGAACCTGCCAAACCATCTACTCCCTTTGTATCTGATTGGCAAGCTGAATACAAGCCAGATATTAACATGATAACTGTGTCAAAAAGCAATGGTCAAAAAATTTAGAAAGTTCAAAATGAAATATATCATCACACTGGAATTTCTTCACAAAAATAAGGTTAAAACCAAAGTATATTTGCTTGGCTCCTGGTGAGTAAACATATATTATGGATACTGTTCAATGTGTTTTTTATTCAGGAGTCAATGCCAATGTATATATACTGTATATATAATTCATTTTGAAAGGAAGGGAGATGGAGAGAAAAACATCAATGATGAGAGAGCATCATTCATAAGCTGCCTCTTATGGCCCCCCTATTGGGGATTGAGCCCGCAACCTGGGAATCTGCCTGGCAGGGACTCAAACCAGGAATCAAACCGTGACCCCCTGGTTCATAGGTTGATGGTCAACCACTGAGCAACACTGGCCAGGCAATGCCAATTTTGAAGTGACTGAAAAATTAGCTTTTATGGGTAGTTTGTGTACAACCTCAGGGAGGAATTTTTTTTTTAATTGAGAAAACCTTAATTTCAGTACTATATCAATTAGAATTTGCTAAGCAGGAACTTTGTGGAAAATATTTGAATCTACCATGGGTTATTGAATTAGTAATGTCAATGGTGAACTCTATTTGCTCTCATGGACTTAACCATTGTTAGTTTCAAGAAATTTCATCAAAAATAGAAATTGAAGCCCTGGTTGGGCAACTTAATGTGGAGCATCATACCATGTACCTCCACATACTTAGGTTGTGGGTTTGATCCCCAGTCAGGGCATGTAAGGGAGGCAACTGATGAATGTTTCTCTCTCACATTGATGTTTCTCTCTCTCTCTCTCTCTTATTGATAGATCTCTCTCTCCCTCTCTCTCTCTCTCTCTCTCTCTTTCTCTCTCTCTCCCTTTTCCTCTTTCTCTAAAATCAATTTTTTAAAAAAACCACATATCCTCAGGTGAGTCTTTAATTTTTTTAAAAATTAAGCATCCTGATATACCTTACCACATAGTCAGCAGTTTGATGATTAAAAGTGGTAAAGTTGTGTGTGTGTGTGTGTGTGTGTGTGTGTGTGAACATTTTATTAAGATTTGACCTCAGGGCCAAGATCTAAATTTTTCTACATGAAAAGAACTGCCCTTAATCACTTATCAAACACTGAATGGCTTTGGAAATTAGCTTTTGCTGCAAACTATGAATTCAACCTAAAATTACAAGATAAAACAGCTTATACCATAACTTTTACTGTAGTCATTTCGATGAAAACTAACATTGTTTGAATCACAAGTGACGTTAAGCTGCTTTATAAACTTGCAGTGCTGTCAAAATCTAAAACCAGAAGTGAGATCCCTATCCTCACACAAAATTAGGAGAGATCACATCTTTTTACAGGCGCAAATTATTGTTCCAATCTCATTTTCAGACCGCTGTGCAGGTGCGAAGGACGTTTCCTTATTCCAAAATTCACTTTACTGTGCAGTTGAGGCGATGCTACTTAACCTTTATTTAGAAGTGATTAGTCTGACATTCAATGACATGCTAGCAGGTGAATGTAATGGGATTCTATAGACACCTTCCAAGCAGTGAATATGTTCAATGTAAATCATATGCTATGGATATCCGGATTTGCCAGTATCTATTTATTTGAAGCGTTTTCGAAGATGGAAGTATATATGATTTCATCAAACAGATGAACGTTCACAATCTATTTGATGATGGAAAACTAACTTTGAATCCCAATTAAGCAAAATATTATCTCCACTAAAAGAATTCCATTCTTCTCATCAGTAGACCTGTATTGCCAAATAAAAAATGTACTCAATCGTTACTATCATATGTAGAGTCTCGTCCATATAAGACGGCAGGGCGGGGGGGTTCTAAGTTTATGTGGACCGCAAAAAACCAAAAGCTTCAATTTTCATAGAAATGTAGCTTTATTTAGAAAAGTATAGTATAGAAAAACAGAGAACAAGAGCAATGATAAAATTAATGTTTTCTTCCTGACACTTGGCATCCCTTCTCTGCTACTCTCTTTCCTACTTTGGGGGAAATTACTTTCAAAACTGACCCACGGTGAATGTCAGTAATTCTGGATCTGACAGGAGACTTATTTCCTTTCATAATTGTAAATAACTGCTCACACCGTTATATTGGCTGGGCCGCAAAAATATTCGTTGTGGGCTGTATGCAGCCCGCGGGCCACGAGTTTGACGCCCCTGCACTGGATATGAAGAACATATTTGCAACATGTGTAAGAGATGGAGGGTTAATGTTCATAGTATGTTGCCTGGCTGGTGTGGCGCAGAGGTAGAATGTCAACCGTCTGAACCAGGAGGTCACAGTTCAACTGCCGGTCTGCCGGTTTGCAGGCTCAGCCCTCAGTAGGGGGCGTGCAGGAGGCTGCCAATACTAGGTGTACCGGTTAATAATGCTGATTTTGTAATCAAAGAAAACACAATACTTTCAAGAGAAACATCAAAAGTGCTTTATTCAAAGTACTGTCCATCGCTAGCTACATATGTCCCCCATCTTCCAGGTAATTGGTGGATACTGTCCCAATAGAACTTTTCCTGTTTTGAGGCAAACGATTCAGGGACCCAATTTTCCACTTCTTTGTACGTTTTGAAGTGCTGCTCAGAAAGTGCGTGTGCCACCGATCGGAACAAGTGGTAATCTGAAGGAGCAAGGTCTGGTGACTA
>NW_006285312.1:1027508-1029793 GCF_000327345.1 Myotis davidii
CGTTCACAAGTATCTAGAGATGGAGCATGTTCACCATAAGCTTCCCGAAGCTTTCAGCAGCACTTTTCTTCAAAATAAAGTAATGAATTAAAACTTCCCGCTAATGCTCTTTTTTTGGCATGAAATTTGACATTTTTAAGCGTAAAAAATATCTATGATGTTAACACCTTCAGCAGATTTGACATATGAAGTTGTGAAGCTGTCAATACAACAAAATAGCGTACATATCAGATCGCATATATATCAATCCACATATTAACCGCTACACCTAGTAAATGATTCTCTCTCATCATTGATGTTTCTCTGTATCTTAAGCATACTAGGTGGATTTTTATAAAGTGAACACACCCGTGTAACCAATGTCCACATCAAGATATATATCTATATATATCTATATATATCTATATCAATAAATATATATCTATATATATACATATATATAGATATAGATATAGATATAGATATAGATATAGATATAGATATCAAGGACACCTGTTAACCAAAGAAAATGGGCACAGGATATGCACAACAATTTATAGAAGAAATACAGCTAACCAATAAACAAAAATTAAGCTTAACCTCATAAGTAACCATAGAATGCAAACACATTTTTCACCCACTAGACTGGCAAAATATAAATGCGTATATTGATGTTACAAAGTGTTGAGGAAAGGGGGGAGGAGGGAAGAAGGGCACCAGTTGTAAAATTGAGGAAGATATTTTGATTGACAATTTGACTAAACCTGCCAAAATGTAAAATGAGTTCAGTCTGTGGCTGAAAAATTCCACTGTAGTTATCTATTTTTGCAGAAATACTTGCACAGATACAAAGATGTATGTACAAAGGTGTTCATTACAATATTAATTGTCATTGTGAGAAATGGGTACAGCTTAAATGTTCACTAGGGATATAGTTAAATATATTATGGTAGAGCTATCCAGTGGAATATTATGCTGCTATATAATAGAATAAGATAGTTCATTATCAAGTTAACAAGCAGAGAAAGAGCTCTAAGACATTTAGTAAATAAAGGATGTGGTAGAACAATGCACATAGTATGGTGTGCATTGAGTATGGTTATATGTGTTTGTAAATGCACAAACATGAAAAACACACAAGGACATAGAGGTTAAATAACATGTTTCTAAACAATGATTGAGTTAACAAATGAAATCAAGGAAGAAATCAGAAGATTCCTTGAAGCAAATGCAAATGAGTACACAACAACCCAAAATCTATGGGACACGGAAAAAGGAGTCCTAAGAGGGAAAGTCATAGCGTTACAGGCCTATCTCAAGAAAGAAGAAAAATCTCAAAACAATCTAACTTTACTCTTAAAGGAACTTTAAAAAGAACAACAAACAAAGCCCAAAGTGAATAGAAGGAAGGAAATAATACAGATCAGAGCATAGCCCTAGCTGGTTTGGCTCAGGGGATAAACCTTCGGCCTGAGGACTGAAGGGTCCCAGGTTCGATTCCAGTCCACATGCCTGGGTTGTGAGCTTGATGCCCAATAGGGGGTGTCCAGGAGGCAGCCAATCAATTATTCTCTCTCATCACTGATGTTTCTATCTCTCCCTGTCCTTTCTCTCTGAAATCAATAAAATACAGTGGGGCCTTGAAATATCTGGGACACAGCAAAAGCAGTCCTGAGTGGGAAGTTCATAGCACTACAGGCCTACCTAAAAAAAAACCCAAAACAAACAAAACAAAAAAACACACACACAAGAAAATCTGGTAATAAGTTATCTAACACTACAACTTAAAGGAATTAGAAAGAGAACAAGCCCCAAAAGAAGTAGGAGAAAGGAAGTAGTAAAGATTAGGGCAGAAAGAAATTACATAGAAGCTAAGAAAAACAAAAAAGAAGATCAATGAAACCAAGAGCTGCTTTTTTGAAAAGATAAATAATATAGGCCTTTAACTAGAATCATCAAGAAAAAAAGAGAAAGGATGCAAGTAAAATCAGAAACAAAAGAGGAGAAGTAACAACTGACACCAAAGAAATATGAAGGATTGTAAGAAAATATTACAAACAACTATGTGCCAACAAATTGGACAATCTGGACAAAGTGGATAAATTTCTAGAAATAATCTTTTAAAATTGAATCACAGAATCTGAATAGACAGGTTACAACTACTGAATTAAGTAAAATAGTAGGATACAAAATAAATACTCAGAAATCAGTTGCACTTTTTTACAATAGTAAACTATCAGAGAAATTAAGGAAACAATCTCCTTTACAATTGATTCAAAAAGAATAAAATACCTAGGAATAAATTT
>NW_006285312.1:1030132-1049599 GCF_000327345.1 Myotis davidii
TGTGTGTTTTTTTTTTAAAAAAAAGATCAGAGCAGAAATGAATGAAGTAGAATATAGAAAAACAAATAAAGAAGATCAATGAAACCAAGAGCTGCTTTTTTGAAAAGATAAATAATATAGGCCTTTAACTAGAATCATCAAGAAAAAAAGAGAAAGGATGCAAGTAAAATCAGAAACAAAAGAGGAGAAGTAACAACTGACACCAAAGAAATATGAAGGATTGTAAGAAAATATTACAAACAACTATGTGCCAACAAATTGGACAATCTGGACAAAGTGGATAAATTTCTAGAAATAATCTTTTAAAATTGAATCACAGAATCTGAATAGACAGGTTACAACTACTGAATTAAGTAAAATAGTAGGATACAAAATAAATACTCAGAAATCAGTTGCACTTTTTTACAATAGTAAACTATCAGAGAAATTAAGGAAACAATCTCCTTTACAATTGATTCAAAAAGAATAAAATACCTAGGAATAAATTTAACTAATGATATGAAAGGCCTGTACTCAAAAAATTATAAGACACTGAGGAAAGAAAGAAGATACAAATAAGTGGAAGCATATACCATGTTCATGGATAGGAAGAATTAACGTCATTAAAATGTTCATACTACTCAAAGCAATCTATAGAGCCAGCACAATTCCTGTCAGTGGTGCATTTTACAGAAGTAGTATGAATATTCCAAAAGTCTATATGGAACACAAAAGACCCTGAATAGCCACAGCAATCTTGAGAAATAAGAACAAAGTTGGAGGAATCATGCTACCTGATATCAAACTACACTACACGGTCATAGTAATCAAGACAGCATGGTACTTGCATAAAAACTCATATAGATCAATGGAACAGAATAGAGAGCCCAGATATAAACCCACAACTTTATGGTCAATTAATATTTGAGACAGGAGGCAAAACATACAATGGGGTAAAGACAGTCTATTCAATAAATGGTATTGGGCAAATTGGACAGATATGTGCAAAAAAAATGGAACTAGACCACCTTCCTACACTATACAAAAGAATAAACTAAAAATTTATTAAAGATTTCAATGTTAGACTCAAAAGCCTAAAAATCCTAAAAGAAAACATAGACAGTAAAATTTCGGATATTTCTCATAGCAATATTTTTCTGATATATGGCCTCGGGCAAGGGAAAACAAAAGAAATAATAAACCAGTGGGATTACATAAAAGTTTGCCCAGCAATGAAAACCATCAAAAAAAATGAAAAGACAACCCACCGAATGGTAGAACATATTTGCCAATGATACATGTGCTAAGGGGTTAATATCCAAAATTTATAAAGAATTTATACAACTCAACACACACACAAAAACCACCAATCAGTTTTGAAAATGGGCAAAGGATCTGAATAGACACTTCTCCAAAGAGGACATACAGATGGCCAATCGACATTTGAACAGATGCTCAATGTCAATAATCATCAAAGAAACGCAAATTAAAACCACAGTGAGATATCATCTCACACCTGTCAGAATGCCTGTTATCAATAAATCAACAAACAAGTGTTGGCAAGGTTGTGGAGAAGAGGAAACCCTCATGCACTGTTGGTGGTGATGCAGATTGGTGCAGCCACTGTGGGAAGCAGTATAGAATCACTGGGGATCGAGCACGGGTCGGGAATCAAACCATGACCTCCTAGTTCATAGGTCAACACCCTACCACTGAGCCATGCCAGACGGGCTGTGTGGCCCTTTTACATTGGCCTCTTTGCTTGGCGTTGTGCATTTGGGGTTCTTACATGTCCTTTCATGGCTTGCTATCTCGCTTTTTTTTATTCGCTCAGTGGTGTCTTATTGTCTGGATGTACCACAATTTATTATAGATGTACCACCTATGGAAGGATGTGGAATTGTGTTTTTGTACATTGCCCTAATTTAGCTTGAGAATTTAGGTTGTACTAGAATCATAAAAGAAATTTTTGTTCTGGAAAATTTTATGCTTGGTATGAGTTCAGTATTCTTAAATTTATTGAGACAAGCTTTGTGCCCCAACAAATGGTCTATCCTTGAGAATGTTTCATGTGCACTTAAGAAAATGTCTATTGTGTCGTTTTGGGATGGAAAGCTCTGTAAATATTGATCATACCCATTTGGTCTAATGTGTCATTTATGGCTAATATTTCCTTATTTACTTACTGTTTGGATGATCTGTCCATTGCTGTCAGTGGAGTATTCAGGTCCCTTACTATAGTTGTGTTTTTGTCATTTTTCTCTCTTTAATTCTGTAATGATTGCTTTATAATTTTGGTATGTCCAGCATTGGTGCATATATACTAATAAGTGTTATGTCTTCTTGATGAACTGTCCCTTTTAACATTATAGAACGTTCATCTTTGTCTCTTGTCACATTTATCTTGAAACCTATTATTTTCTAAGTACGGATACACTCACTTTTCTCTGGATGCCATTTGCTTGAAGTATTATCTTCCACCCTTTCACTTTGAGCCTATGTTTGTCTTTGTAGCTGAGATGGTTCTCCTGAAGGTAGCATATAGTTGGGTCTTTTTTCCCCCCACTACACTTTGCATTTTGGTTGGTGTGTTCTGTCCATTTACATTTAGGATGATTATTGATATACGAGGATTTACTACAGCCATTTTAGTTTTTGTTTTCTGGTGGCCCTGTATCTCCATTGTTTCTTTGTTTCTTGTGTTTCTGTCTGCTATATTAGTTTGGTGACTTTCTATGAGGTTTTCCTCTGTTTATCTTTTTTTATGTTATGTGTCTCAACTCCAGATTTTGTGTGTGTGAGTGGTTATCATTAGGTTATGTAAAAAAAGTTTCAAATATAACAATCGTCCTTTTTTCTGATTGCATCATCTTCATTCACTTATGCAAGTTCAGCCCTTTCCCCTTTATCTTTTATGTTCTTGTTGTAACAAATTATTCCATTTTGTGCTCTGTGTTCATTTCCAAATTGCAGAAATTAGAGACCTTTAAGTGCTTTTCCCTTTTAACCATTATACTATAATTAAATAATTAAAACCCTATTCTGAAATAGAGTTGTAATTTCCTTCCTTTGTCTGTGGGTTTGCAGTCTGACTCAGAGTTTCATATCTTTTTGTTTCTGGTAGAAGAGCTCTTTTCAACATTTCTTGTAACACAGGTCTTGTGGTAAATTCCCTCAGCTTTTGTCAGGAAAAGTCTTTATTTCTCCTTCATATATAAAGGGTAGCTTCTCTGGATATATTATTCATGGCTGCTAGTTTCTCTCTTGAATTTTTAAATATTTCATTCCACTCTCTCCTACCATGTCAGGTTTCTGCTGAAAAATATGATGATAATCTAATGGGATCTCCTTTATACCAGTAGGTTGTCTTCTTTACTGCCTGGAGATTTCTTTCTTTGTCACTACCTTCTGACAGCTTTAATTTAATGGGTCTTGGAGGTCTTTTTGCATTGAGATAATTAGGTGTTCTGAAAGCTTCCTGAATGCAAAAGTTCAGCTCTTTGCCTGGGTTTTGGAAGTTCTCATTAATTATTTGTTTGAACAGGCTCTCTGTTCTTTTCTCCCATCTTCTCCTTCTGGTATACCCATCATTCTTATATTGCTATTTCTAGTGGAATCAAATAGTTCTCCTAGAGTTTTTCCATCTTTCTTTTTTTAACTCTCAGTGCCCTCTCTTCCTCCACCTGAGTCATTTCTACATTTCTGTGTTAGAGCTCACTAATTCTCTCTTCCATCTGGTCATCTCTATTTCCCGTGCTCTCTGATGTATTCTTCATCTCATTTATTTAGTTCTTCAGCCCCAGGATTTATGTTTGGTTCATCTTATAGTTTCAATCTCTTTGATAAAGCACTTCTTTTGTTCATTTGTTTTATTCCAGAGCTCATTGAACTGCTTTTCTGAGTTTTCTTCTGTATCGAGTTTTTTCAAAACTATAATCTTGAATTCTCTGTCATTTAAATCACAGTTTTCCATGTTTTTTAGTTTGGTTTCTGGAGAGTTTTCATTTTCTTTCTGAGCTAATTTGTTACCATGGTTATTCATGGTTGATGGATTGTTTCTCTGCCTTGACATTTGAGAAAGTGAACTCTTCTTTTTAGGTATGGTTTATATATTTTAAAGATTTCTTTCTTTCAACTGTGGAGAGGACAAGAATAGATTTTGGAAAATTATAAGGAAAAACAATATATAAATGGTAGGCAGAGGAAAAGGGATTAGAGCATAGCCCACTGAGAGAGACCATGGAAGTAAAGCAAGACACAGCTGTCAGCAATATCAGATACCTTCAACCCTTAAATAATGAAGTCTACTGCATGAGCAACCTAAGGGTTTTTTTATATTACTAACCAGGGAAATTTCAGTGGAGTTCTGATAGCAGAACAGAAGCAACATTATAGAGAATTGAAAAATCAGTGGGTAATGAGGATGTAGACACAAGTATGGACAATCCTTTGAAGAATGTTGGCTTGAAAAAGAAAGGATGGTGGTTGCAAAGGGTTATATAGCCAGTGAAGGTTTTTAATGTTGGAAGAGACATTAAATGATTTTAAATAACTATAGGAAGTAGCAATAAAAGTGAAAGATAGCTCTGGCTGGTTGTGGCTCAATTGGTTGAACGTCATCCTGTGCACCAAAAAGTCACCAGTTTGATTTCCATTCAGGGCACTCCAGTTGGGGTGCATGCAAGAGGCATCTGATTGGTGTTTCTCTCTCATATCTCTCTCTGTCTCTCTCTCTCTCTCTCTCTTCCCCCCTTCTCTCCTCCCTTCCTCTCTCACTGTCCTTTTCTCTTTCTGTAAAAATCAATAAAAACATATTTTTAAAATAAATAAACTGTCATCCTAACACAAAGCAAAAGCTCCAAGTTTAGGTTCAATTTTTTAAAATATATTTTATTGATTTTTTACAGAGAGGAAGGGAGAGGGATAGAGAGTTAGAAACATCGATGAGAGAGAAACATCGATCAGCTGCCTCCTGCACATCTCCCTACTGGGGATGTGCCTGCAACCAAGGTACATGCCCTTGACCAGAATCGAACCTGGGACCCTTCAGTCCCCGGGCCGACGCTCTATACAGTGAACCAAACCAGCCAGGGCTAGGTTCAATCTTAATACCATGTATTGACAAGCTGCTTTTTCTCTCTTTTTCCCATTTATGCCATCTTAGAATGCTGTACCTTTTCAGGAGGGGAACATGGAAGAGAAGGAAATGAATGATAGGTCACAGGTAGTCAGGTCCAAGGTAAGTTTAGTTTACTCTCCTCGGAAATACTATTGTAGTCCTCAGAATGTGGGCACTTTCACTTTTCTATTTTCAGAAGTGCTAAGCCCCCAAACTCCAGAGCCCTTTAAACTCTTATGATAGATGATTATCTCTATTGGATGTTCCCCATCCACCTTATATACTCCTTTATACCTTTTTCCCTCCAGCATTTTTACCAAATCAAGTACTCATGTCAGTGCTAGATGTTGAAAAATAAAATAAAATAAAAGAAGCCATAGACTGTCTTATAATCACCCTTCACTTACACAGCTCACCAGAATTCCAACCACACTGTAAGCAATGAATGATGCTCAGGTCACTGTGACTGCTTGGAACTAACAGCATTACCCAGTACGCCTGAGGACATCTGCTGCCACAAGTTAATTTTTATCCAGAACCCGTTATAGCTTCCCCCAAACCTGTTTAAACCTGTTGTTAACAATTCCATAGTTTGATTAAATATTAGGTAAACTGAAGAGATATAACTGTTTGTTTCTATGAAAACTAGCTGAATGTTTTGGAAAGATTCAGTAAATGCCATTTTTTAAAAATTGCTGTCAAATTAGGTGTGAGCAAAATTGTAAAACACAGATGGAAAAATCATAAAAATCTCAGAGGATTCTATGCCTACGTTATTTCCCAAGTGTCATTTGCTTGTTCCACTTTAATGAACCAGAAACTGATACATTATGGGTATGGTCACTTAGTCATTAAAATCACTCTCATAGACAAAGGTTTGCTTTACATCAAAAGGTTAGCCAAAAATATACATATATATTTTTTAAATTAAAATAATATGTTTAAGATATCTTTTATGGATCTCTACTTTAACCAGCCTTTTTGCTTAACACATGAGATATTAGTCTTAGTTGCTTCACATAGAGGACTTCTATTGTTCCAAATTCTATGAGATAATCATTATCTGTACATAGCAAATAAACTCATTGGGAGAGATTTTTAAATGCCTACATCACACAATTAATATTCAAAAAGTGTAAGTAGAATGTTGGATGCTGTTATGCATGCAAGAGATAACAAATGCAAGAATTGCTCAGAGAAGGGAGAAATCTGGTTGAAACTGGGGGGACGAGGGAAGACTTCATGAAGAAGGTAGAGTTTTAACATGTGCTGATATCAGGTAGGGTTTGGAAATTAGAGAAGACTGAACCATTGCAAAAGGAAATAAAACTTGAGCAATAGCTAAGACAATAAGGAGACCAATAGCTAGAGCTGAGCACTTATTTGGTGCATTAGTACTTTGGGATCTTAGATCTGCAAGGAATAGATTCATTCAGTTTATGCTTAATTATAAAGCTCCCCACAGACAGGAACAAAACGACATTGAGAACTAATGTGTCATATGCGCCTCTTGGCATTCTAGCCAGAGGAGTTTGTTTTAATTTTCCAGAACCATTTATTATGTTACGAAAGAAGATGACTCATTCCTTCAACAAATATTATTGAGCAGCTACTGTGTGCCAGAAATTATGCGTGGCATCAGGTATATGTCAATGAGCAAAACAAACATGGTCCTAAGCCAGCCGTGGGCAAACTACGGCCCGCGGCCCGGATCCGGCCCGGTTGAAATGAATAAAACTAAAAAAAAAAAAAGACCGTACCCTTTTATGTAATGATGTTTACTTTGAATTTATATTAGTTCACACAAACACTCCATCCATGCTTTTGTTCCGGCCCTCCCGTCCAGGTTAAGAACCCACTGTGGCCCTCGAGTCAAAAAGTTTGCCCACCCCTGTCCTAAGCCCAAGTGGCTTGTAGTCTAACAGAGACAGTCATTCAGCAAATATAATAATAAATTGCAAATGGAGATGTATATTATACAAAATAAGAATAAGATGCTGTGAATGTGCATTAAGGAGTCAGTGAAGAACTCTGTGGAGAAGCAAAATTTAAAGTGAAATGTGAGGATATATAGAAGTTATAAAAGGAAGTAGAAACGAGATTTTAGGCATATGCTAAACAAGTGTAAAAACCAATACTGTCCTGAAATATTGAATCTTAACTTTTAGGAAAGAGCACTTGTTTGGAACACCACACTCTTAAATAATTGGAATTATTGTGCCCATGAAGTAGATTGTATTGGGGGTGGGGGAGTGTTAGGAAAGAAGGAGAAGGAGGTATATGTAGGTTGTGTGTCAGTATGTCTGTCTCTTAGAGCAAAAGGGTTGCTTAGGTAGCATTGATAATGGAGGAAATATAGATGTTACCCTTTTTATTTGAAATCCCTACCTGTAACAAGACAGTTTCTTTTACTGACATCGACATGCATCATATACCTTTTACTCTTAACCTATTTGCCCTGGTTATTTTCATTTTTTTTTTTTAAGACACTGAAATATCCTTTCTCCTCTTCTGTCCAAATCTTAAAACTTTTAAGGACTACACAAGATACACCAACTCGATACCTACTTTCACTATTTCAACATATCCTGAATTCTGTCACTTCTGAAACCTTATAGCATGAATTTCCCAAATTGTTTTTTAATTGTTTAGATGCTCTAAGATTCCCCTGCAACAGATTATAAAAAGCTGAAAAACAAGCAGTACTTTGTGTATGTTTTTATCTGTCTTGAAAGATGATAGAAAGATAGGTACTGAGTCTTGTTTCAAAATTTTGACCTGGATTACTCAGGGCCCTGAGGACTCTCAGCACAACGGCTTCCACAGCCTAACCTTTGTCTCCTGCTGTACCTTTGCTCCTTCCCCTGAGGGCCCAGTTTTTTAAAAAACTGTTTCTGGCTGAGCAGGGATGTACTTGATGTTTCAGGAGTCCCTGACATTCCAGGACGTGGCTGTGGACTTCACCGGAGAGGAATGGGACCAGCTGTGCCCTGCTCAGAAGAACCTCTACCGAGATGTGATGCTAGAAAACTACAGGAATCTGGTCGCTCTGGGTAAGGAGGGAGACCCTGTAAAACTGGAAGCCATTCCAATGCGTTTATAGTGGTCCCCCCGCCAACCTCCTTGTCTGCAGGGGATGCCTGAAACCATGGCTAGTACTGAATCCTACATATACTATGCTTTTCCTATTCATACATACCTATGATAAAGCTTAATGCCCCGTCCATCTGAACTAAGCACTTCCATACTCTGGCCATAGCTTTTGTGGTTTGAGGTGTGACAGCAAAACTAGCACGAATTTCTTTTTTCTTCACAATTTCATGTATAGAAGATGTGCTCCTACCATAATTCTAAACAACCTCAGCATATAATTTTTTTCTTTCCTTATTAAGTTGAGAACTTTTGCCTTTTTACTTGAAGAAAGAACTTTATGGCTTCTATTTGGCATATCTGAATTGCCAGCATCACTATCTTTGTGCTTTGGGGCCATAATTTTGTAAAGTAACTGTTACCAGAGCATAAGCACTTTGATACCAAGACAGTTGGTTTGATAACCAAGATGCCTACTAAGTGACCAATAGGCCTGGAGCATCTACAGTGTTGATATGCTGGACAAAGGGATGATTCATGTCCTGGGCGGGATAGAGGTGATGATGCAAGATTTTATCACAGTTTCTGGAATGTATTATGCAAAGTGAAATAAGCCAGTCAGAGACAGACAGACACCATGTGATTTCACTTGTACGTGGAATCTAATGAACAAAATAAATTAACAAACAAAATAGAAACAGACTCGTAGCTGTCAGAGGGAAGGGAGTAGCGGGTGGGGGGGTGAAAAAGATGAAGGGATTAAACAACAAAAACCTCATAGACAGACAACAGTATGGTGAACATGGATGGATCTTGAGAATGTCATGCTAAGCAAAGTAAGTCAGAAAAAGTCAAGAACCAAATGACTTCACTCAGATGTGGGCTATAAAACTGAAAGCAACAAATGCACGAATAAGACAAATAAAACCTCATATACACAGACAACATGGTGGTTACCGGAGGGAAGAGGGATGGGAGGTAGTAAAGGGTAAAGGGGTCAAATACATGGTGACGAAAGGAGATTTGACTCTGGGTGGTAGATACTCAATGCAATAGGCAGATGATGCATCATAGAACTGTACACTTGAAACCTATATAATTTTATTAACCAATGTCACCCCAATAAATTTAATTTAAAAAGTTTTTAAAAAAATAGCCCAGTTAGTTTGCCTCAGGGGTAGAGCACTGACCTATGAACCAGGAGGTGACAGTTCGATTCCTGGTCGGGCACATTCTTGGTCCCCAGTAGGGGGCATGCAGGAAGCAGCCTATCAATGATTCTCAAACATCATTGATGTGTCTATCTCTCTCTCTCTCCCTTCCTCTCTGAAAGCAATAAAAATATGTTTTAAAGTTAAAAAGATAATAAAAATAAATAAAAAATGAAACTATGAATTGTTTGTTTCTGGAATTTTTCATTTAATATTTTTGGACCATGGTTGACCGTGGGTAGCTGAAACTGTACAAAGTGAAACCAAGGATAAGGGGGGACTACTCTATTTTCTCAGGTAGTGAAAACCTCCAAAGCTTTTGTGATTATAGTTCAGGCGGGGACAGAAGAATGCTAATCAGTTTCATAGACAGAGACCTTTGGGTCCTGCTCTTTCTCCTCAGGTAAAAAGTCTTGACTTTGTTGAGTTTGAGGCGGGCACCTTTATTTTGCTGCCTTTCAGGACTAAAAATTTCTTTGTTTCCAGCATAAATTTCTGAGATACATTTTCCCCCCATGAATAGGTCATCAACTTTATAAGCCAGAGGTGATCACTCAGTTGGAGCAAGAAGAGCAGTGGATGATGGAAAGAGACGGTCCACTGGACACTCATCCAGGTGAGAAGCAAGCATTTTAATATTTGCTATTAAGTGAAGGGAAATAGTCACTTTTGAAATACTCAACTGAGTGTGTTACAAATATCTCTCTCTGGATTTAAAGAATATTAAACACTTCTTTAAAATCTAGTTCATATTTGACTTTTTCACAAAGTGGAAATGGCTCTCTTATTCTTTTCTGATTAAACAGATAATATATACTTATTATTTAAAAATCAGCACAACAAAGTTATTTTGAAGGTGTTAGTTTGAATGTACATAAATACCTTGCTGTTGCAAACCTCCACATAGCATTTTCTGTTTTTTATTTACACATCCTCTCTTGGTAGTCTTTAAATCTTTCTTTTCCGTATCTCTGCCATTTTTTACCTACTTTTCAGTTTTTTGTTTTTCTTTCATTCTCAAACTTTTAAAAATTGTCTAAAACCCATAGCCCTGGTTCTTATTCTCGTGCTCACCTTAGTGATATATCCTGCTTGTGTTACTAAAAATTTTTTCTGGGAGATTACCACTAACTTCCTTCCAGTCAAATCTACTGGCTACAAACCACAGTTAGTGTCTCCTATGATCTTGTATTTGACTGTGTTGACTTTACTTTTTTGAAATTTTCTTCCATCCTGGTTTATAATATATACTATTCTTGCCTCTTTCAACCTTTCTCCTGCATCTTTACCTGCTCCTGTACTGCCTTCTCTCCCTCCTTATTCTTCTAAAGGTGTGTATTCCTATGGACTTGGTGTTCCATTCTCTAGTACAGTGCTTTTAAGTAGACTTATAGGTCAGTTTCCCCCATTCCTACATTTCTAATCTGTCTTTCACCCACATTCTCTTTTCAGATTTTAGATTATATTTTTCTTTATGAATGTCATGCTATTTTAATTAAGTGCTGTATTTCAAAACTTGGATCTGTTGGCTTTATACTCTCTTCTTTAAAACATCCCACTAAATATGAGAGTTCTTGGCCAAAAGAAAAGCCTCTTTCGTTCCCGATTGTTAGAATAACACCTACAATGATCTGCCTGGGTTACACTAGCAAATAGTTGACTACTACCTGTCTGCTATATTCCGCTCTGGTTCACTTAGTCAAGCTAACCTGCCCCATCTCTGTCTAGTTTCCCACTCTGGTGCTCTGTTCTGGCCCCGCGTTTCATCATTTGGACTTGGTTTTGTTTCATTCGAGCTTTTGCTTTTTCAATAGGACAGAATTGGCTGTGCGTCTTGCTTTGAGTGCTCCAGATTATCTTAGGCAGGAAACTTTGTCCCTATTTCGGCCTCACTCAACCTGAATTTTGGCCTGACCAGTGCTGGCATTCCATGGGTAAGGCTGATAATTAAAATATTTTGTCAAGAACCCCTAGCCCTTTCCCTGACAGCAGTGGGTGACATTATTTCTGTGAAACTCCACGCCTGGACCCCAGGGAATAGGAAACTACAGGAAGAAAATTAAAAACTCCCTTTGCAGGTGAATTGCCAGGGTAGGAACCTACAGCAGAAGGCAGAGCTGTTCTTTCCCAAGGGTACATATGTGGCCATGTGCAGGACCCACACTGTCTCCATTTTGTCCCTACCCACAGACTACCCTCAACTAGAGAAAGTAATTGCTAACTTAAGAAAATGTGCAGATACCATTATGCATCTATATGTGGATACACAAGGCTCTTGATTCATAGATCAGCCTGAACAAGGGGTTTTTCACATCCTCCTTGTCACAGGCAGGCAGGCTAACAGTCTCCTCCAAGGAGTCTGTTTTTGCATTATCCTGTTTGACACCATAAATGGTTCCTCTAATGAGAATGTGGCAAGACATTTCTATTGCTCCAAGGACAGATAGAATGATTTGGCTTTTGTGCTCTCATTCTGATGTACTCTCTGGGGTATTGCTTGCCTCATTGTCATTGGCATCTGCTGATGTCTATTTATTTAGAAATCTCTTCCTATGTAAGATGAGATCTAGGAAGTGTCCAATGGGTTTATCAACAAAGAGGTTAGTAATTATAGTAACAAGAGAAATGACCAAGGAGTAATTAGAAAAGCAATCAATTTGTGTACATTGTCCAGTGATCAGGGGTTAAAAAAAATAGAGCTAGTAAGTGTACAGTACTCTCATAAGAAACTATAATGAGAAGTGGGGACTATAAAGAGGATTTTGCTAGAATAAGAAGGTACTGTCAAAAGAGAATTGCATCTACAACAATGAATCCTTTTCAGAAGGTTTTCAACCTACTTTGCCCAGATCCATCAGAGGAATCACCATCTGTGTCAGCTATACTTCTTAAATAGTAAGACCTGAAAGTTAAAATTACTTCTTGATTCATGGGCTGCAGAATGTATTCTGTGTTAGTGAAACCAGACACAATGGACCCGAGGCTGCCTGTCACTACTTGGACCAAATTAAGCAGAGACAGGGTTGAATCATATATGAGCATTTATTCCAATAATGCAGTATGGGAAGAGCAGTCCATCACCCTGGAGATTCTGATCTCACTCCCCCTTGCCAGCTGGCTGAGGGAGAAGATAGCTACATGTAACATGGAAAGGGGAGGGGAGGGACTAAAGTTATTTGACAGGGGTGGGCAAACTTTTTGACTCGAGGGCCACAATGGGTTCTTAAACTGGACCGGAGGGCCGGAACAAAAGCATGGATGGAGTGTTTGTGTGAACTAATATAAATTCAAAGTAAACATCATTACATAAAAGGGTACGGTCTTTTTTTTCAATAGTTTTATTCATTTCAAACGGGCCGAATCCGGCCCGCGGGCCGTAGTTTGCCCGCGGCTGGAATGCTCCCTTCAGGAGCTCAAAGTCCAATAACAAGGTGGCTAATTTTCTATGATGTTACAAGCAGCTCAGCCCATTCCTGGGACAAGAGAATGGTCAGTATTCCTGAGAAAAACTCCCGGAGGGGTCAGGGTTCAGGCACAGCAACCAAATCAAAATGTCCTGTCCTTGGTCTGTTCTCAAAATGTATTTATTTTCTGAGTGATGGAGCCATCGAGCATCTTATCTTTTTACAGCCTTGTTTCATCCTCCAGTTTCCCAGGGTCTGTAAGAAAACTTCTCATCTATAGATAGTAAGGTGAATAATTATTAGACAACTATGGCTCTATTCTTACTACATGCCCTTCCCCACTATTGTTAGCAAGCATGAAAATAACATTACTCTCATTGTACATTTCCATCAGAGCTCCTGGGTGACCAGGTGCATTGTCAATAAGCAGTAATATTTTGAAAAGAAGCATTTTATCTGAGTAGTAAGTCTCAACAGTGGGCTTAAAATATTCAGTAAGCCATGTTGTAAGCAAGCATGCTGCCATCCGAGCTTTGTTGTTCGATTTATAGAGCACAGGTGGAGTAGATTAGCTAATTTAAGGGCCCTAGAATTTTTGGAATGGTAAATGAGTACTGGCTTCAACTTAAAATCACCAGCTGCATTAGCCTTTAGCAAGAGAATCAGCCTGTCCTTTGAAGCTTTGAAGCTAGGCATTAACTTCTCCTCTAGCTATGAAAGTCCTAGATGACATCTTCTTCCAATATGAGGCTGTTTCATCTGCATTGAAAACCTGTTTCGTGTAGCCCCCTTCGTTAATCATCTTAGCTAGATCTTCTGGATAATTTGCTGCAGCTTCTGCATCAGCACTTGCAGTTTCACTGTGCACTTTTATGTTATGGAGATGGCTTCTTTCCTTAAACCTCATGAACCAACCTCTGCTAGCTTCAGACTTTTTTTCCTGCAATTTTCTCCCCTCTCTCACCCTTCAGCAAAACTGAAGAGAGTTAAGGCCTTGCTCTGGATTAGGTTCTGGTTTAGGGAATCTTGTGGCTAGTCTGATATTCTATCCAAACCACTAAATCTTTATATCAGCAGTAAGGCTGTTCTCTTTCTTATCATTTGTGTTCACTGGAGTGGCACTTTTCATTTCCCTTAAAGACTTTTCTTTTGCATTCACAACTAAGCTAACTGGCACAAGGAGCCTGGCTTTTGGCCTATCTCAGCTTTCAACATGCCTTCTTCACTAAGCTTAATCATTTCTAGCGTTTAACTTAAAGTGAGAAATGATATGAGCATTTATTCCAATAATGCCAGCAGTATGGGGAGAGCAGTCCGTCACCCTGGAGCAACTCTTCCTTTCACTTAAACACCTAGGTGCCATTTTAGGGTTAGTTGGCCTGATTTCCATATTGTTGTGTCTCAGGGAATAGGGAGGCCAAGGAGGAGAGCAATAGAGGAATGGTCGTCAGTGGAGCAGTCAGAACACACACGTTTGTAGATTAAGTTCACTGTCTTACAAAGGAGTTCATGGCACCCCAAAACAATTGCAATAGTAACATCGAAGATCACTGATCACAGGTCACCATAATAAATAGAATAATAATGGAAAAGTGTGAAAAGTGGTGAAAATTACCAAAACGTGACACAGAAGCATAAAGTAAGCAAATGCTGTTGGGAAAATGGTGCTGGTCGACATGCTCTATGTAAGGTTGCCACAAACCTTCAATTTGCAAAAACTGAAATATCTGCAAAGTGCAATAAAATGCGGGATGCTTGTACACTCCCAATGGTCAGAAGATCAAGACTAGCACCTGACTCACATTTGAGAAAGCTAAAGCAGTCCAAGGCCCAAGAACAGCTGGCTAATGAAATGGCTTTGGTGAGTGAGCCAGGAGAAGCTGATGACTTAGGATCAGTGTGCACTACTACACAGCTGGTTGGGACAAGGTATCGTGAGTGTTTTTCATGCATGAGTCAGCCAGCAAGAAGCTTGGATCTTGGCCAATCGAATTTATGCTCTTGGGCTGGTCCCAAGGGACTACCCAAAATAGGGAGATATCTATCTAGGTCACAGAAATGACGGGAGAGAGCCTCCCAAGAGCCACAGATGTTTCCAAAAGTGAGTCTGTTTAACCATCCACTAAACTGAGAATATAAAGCCACCCAGTCATACAAAAATTGTCCTATCTCCTAATCCCTCCTGCTTCCAACTTTTGTTAGAGTGGAACTAAACAACAGTAGTGAGTGAAGGAAGAGGTGAGCATGGAAATAGTTAAATGGGGAACGAAGAGAATAGAGTCAGAGAAAAGACTAGCATGGAGAGAGCAGAATTGGGGGAAGGGTGAACAGGAAGAGAGTGGAGTGGGAGAATAGGCAGACAGGGAGAGAGAAGAAAGAATATGACTCTGTAACAGACCCAAGAGAGGGGAAAGGGGTTCATTTTGGACTTTTACTGTTACATGTGACTGAACATTTTAATTGCTGAATAGAGACTGCATTTGTGACAATGTAATAGGGGCATCTGTTACATAAGAATTAAAGGGAAAGTCCTGGGAACTGTCCAAATCTTCATGTAGCAGCAGAGGAAGAATACCCCCACTAAACAAATTTTAAAAGTGGCAGGAGACTGAAATGAAATTTTGTCTTTATCACAATACATGAGTCATGCGTGTTCAAAATACAGTTTACATTTGTATTTGTCTGGACATATGAAAAATCTGGCAGGATAAGACCCAAACTATTAACAATGATAACCTCTAAGGGGTGGAATTCTTTATGTATTTCCATACTATTTGAATATATTACTGTAAGCAATCATTAGTTTTATCATTTTAAACAAAAGATTAAAAATACAGCCCTCGCCCTGGCCGGCTTGGCTCAGTGGATAGAGCGTCAGCCTGCGGACTGAGGGGTCCCGGGTTCGATTCTGGCTAGGGGCACATGCCTGGGTTGGGGCTCTATCTCCAGTGGGGGGTGTGCAGGAGGCAGCCAATCAATGATTCTCTCTCATCATTGATGTTTCTCTCTCTCTCTCCCTCTCTGAAATCAATAAAGAAATATATTTATTTAAAAAAATACAGCCCTGGCTGGTGTTGCTGTGTGATTACAGTGTAGGTTCTTGCACCAAAGAGTCGCAGGTTCAATTCCTGTCAAGGGCATGTGCCTGGGTTGCAAGTTTGATCCCCATCCTGGTCAAGGTGCATTCAGGAAGCAAACAATTGATGTCTCTCTCACATTGATGTTTCTTGCTCCCTCCCTCCCTCCCTATCACCCTCTCTAAAAATCAGTGGAAAAATATCCTCAGGTGATTATTAACAACAACAAAAAAGATTTAAAGAATGAAGAAATGCTTTTAAAATAAACAAGTTAGCTGTCCTTACAATAGAATAAGTCACAGATGAGACCTGTCTTCTCTAATTACAGTCTTTTCTCTAATATCTCCCACCTCTGAGCACAGACATTTCTCTGGTATTTCTTATTCTCCTTTCCATTTCTTATTCTCCTTTCCATTTCTTTCCAGTATGAGCTCTTCCTTTCATGGTTACCACACGTTTTAAATTTTCCTCCAACACACTGCTTCTTGTCATCTTTTTATAGTCTGTCCTCTTGTTATATGGCCACATTTTAAAACTTTCCAATGCCACAACAGCCTCATTTGCATCACTGTCAGTTTCATTTGGTAATTCATTATGCAACAATTTTTTTCAAAACATAAAGAATGCTGCAAAGTATTAGTATGTTCTGAATTTTTCTTTTTTTTGTCATTAAAAATAAATATTATGCTGTAAACCCCCACTTACTGTTTTTTATTACTACCTGGAACCATACATAGTTATTATAACATTATTGAATATATCCTCCATGCTATACTTTGCATTACCATGACTATTTTGTAACTATCAATTTGTACTTCTTAATTTGTTCTGAACTTCTTTTAGATGCAGAAAATAAACCTGAAGTCAAAAAATCAACTCCAAACCAGAGTATTTCTGATGAAATTCAAACCCATAACATGATAATGGAAAGACTAACAGGAGATAGTTTCTGGTACTCCATTCTAGGAGGACTCTGGGATTTTGATTATCAGTTAGAGTTTAATCACGAAAATCACCAGAGACATTTAGGACAAGAAGCTTTTGCCCAAAAAAAGTTCCCACAGGAGAGAAGCCCTGGATGTAACAAATTTGGGGGAAACTATAAAATGATCTCAAATCTTATGCATCAGCAAATTTCTTCAATTAAGATACCCCTTAATTCAAAAACACAAGGAAATAGCATCAAACATAATTCAGAATTGATCTACTATCAGGGAAACCATGTAAGAGAAAATACTTACGAATATAACGGATGTGGGAAAATCTTCAATCAACATATTCTTCTTACTAATCATATTCATACTGAAGAGCCCAGTGGATGTAGGAAGACCTCCAGCCACAACTCAACTTTTACTCAACCTCAGATAGTCCTTACAGGAGAGAAGCCCTATAAGTGTGATGAATGTGGGAAAAGATTCAGCCAGAAGATACATCTTATTCAACATCAGCGGATTCATACAGGAGAAAAACCTTTTATATGCAATGACTGTGGGAAAGCCTTTCGTCAGCATTCATCCTTTACTCAACATCTGAGGATTCATACTGGAGAGAGGCCCTACAAATGTAATCAATGTGGTAAAGCCTTTAGCCGTATCACATCCCTTACTGAACATCATAGACTTCATACTGGAGAGAAGCCTTATGAATGTAATTTTTGTGGGAAAGCCTTTAGCCAGAAGACACATCTTAATCAGCATGAGAGGACTCATACAGGAGAGAAGCCCTATAAATGTAATGAATGTGAGAAAGCCTTTAGCCAGAGTGCACACCTTAATCAACATAGGAAAATCCATACTCGGGAGAAATTATGTGAATATAATAAATGTGTGAAAGGTTTAAGCCACGGTCCTTCACTTACTCAGCAGTACATAACTCCTGGGGAAGAAATAATATGAATATATAAATGTAGAAATTTTTTTGTCATACTTTTCCATCCCATTCAATATAAAGTTATTCATAATGGAGAGAAAGTTTATAAACAAACATTTAATGCATAGAAACCAAATAAATTTAGACTTTAAACTGGCAGCATATTATAACCTCAAGAGAGGTTGTAAATAGTAAACATAATTTATTTTATAAACAAGATTATATTATGTCAGGTTCCAAATCTGATATAAAACTTTTTTTAATGACCAGAAATTCTGTATGCAATAACCTGTGATTATTCACCTGTAAGTTTTATGGCATAGTTCTTAAATTATACAAACATTGATTACTCAAAGCAATGATATAGTGTAACTAGTCACATAAACTTGAAATAAACAGAGCAATATTTCTCAAACTTCAGCATTTGCACACTTCATTTACAGTTTTACCATATGTGGTGTTTACTTAAAATTTTAAAGGATTCCATTTTTAGCCTTTTCTTAGGAAATATTATTTATGAAAATTGAGTTTTATATGCTAATTATACTTGTTCTAATTTCCATCAATGTCACTATAAACTTTAAAATTGAAAATATTCATTGATGTACCACCTAAATCTTCTGTACCATTATTTGAGAAACAGTGTGATAAGTTGACAATATTCTGTTATTAGGTTGTTTTTTTAAAGCAATCTTTTCATTACGTTCATCAGGTAAGTCCTGGGATCACCATAAAAAAGAGTCCTGAAGGAGACTGAGGATTATGTTGATGAAATGTGAAAAGTGATTCAGAAAAGTCTACTTTTCTATCATGTTCTAGTTTTAAATTTTCCTATAGCAAACATAAACTTTTAAACTAAAATTGTGGTTGCTGCTATATTTGCAGATTTGAATAGAGATAAGATTTTGTTGTTGTTATTGTTGTTTCTAATAATGACCAGAAGCTTAGAATCCCTCCGCCTCCCAGCCCCACTCTGGAAGACAAGAAGTAGCAAACTGTACTAGAGGGTGAGCTGTGGTACAAAGTTGAGGCTAAGAACCAGGGAAGAATCATAGTGTCTTACATAAATAACTAAAGAAGGACAATTAATTGCCTTAATAATACACTTTATTAATTGAGACATATTTTTTAAAATATACTTTATTGATTTCAGAGAGGGAGGAAGGGAGAGGCATAGAGAATTAGAAACATCAATCAGCTACCTCCTGCACACCCCACACTGGGGATGTGCCTGCAACCAAGGTACATGCCCTTGACTGGAACTGGAGGTCGAGCCCACAAGCCAGGCATATGCCTGTGGCCAGAATCGAACCCAGGACCCTTCAGTCCACAGGCCGATGCTCTATCCACAGAGCCAAACCAACTAGGGCAATTGAGACATATTTATGTAACAAAAAGAATTCAGATAATTTAATTTTATTTTTATCACTAGAGGCCCAATGCATGAAATCAGTGCAAGAGTAGGCCTTCCTTCACCCAGCTGCTGGCACCAGCTTCCCTTTGGCACCCAGGACCCAGGCTTCCCTCACAGCCCTGGCTTTGTCCAGTCTAATTAGCATATTATGCTTTTATTATTATAGATTATTGCCTTGTTTGCCAAAAATCACATTTTGATGTTACGTAAATCATAGATAGCTGTAATTCTGAGGCTGCTTGAGTTTCTTGGCTTTTCACTTTTGTCTCAGTCTTCTCAGGCATGGTGAAAGAAGCCCTGAAGC
>NW_006285312.1:1049762-1055196 GCF_000327345.1 Myotis davidii
ATATCTCCCAGCTCAAGACTTCCCTGTGAAGGGCAAGATTTTATACTTCTTGAGCCAAAGCCGAAATGATTTAAAGACTTCTTAAAATTAAAAAAAAGCCAAGAAATTAAGAAAAGTAAACTCATTTCATCACAGAAGTTAAACTTTTGAAAGTGGCCAAAACCAGTTTGGCTCAGTGGATGGAGCGTCGGCCTGCGGACTGAAAGGTCCCAGGTTCAATTCCGGTCAAGGGCATGTACCTGGGTTGTGCGCACTTCCCCAGTGGGGGATGTGCAGGAGGCGGCTGATCGGTGTTTCTCTCTCATCGATGTTTCTAACTCCTTATCTCTCTCCTTTCCTCTCTGTAAAAAATCAATAAAATATATTTAAAAAAAAAAACTTTTGAAAGTGCATTTATGTCCCACTCATTGGTGGATGTGAAATCCTATATAATAAAAGCCTAACATGCAAATTGTCCAATGGGGAGTTTGGGAGTTCGCTATGACATGTGCTGACCACCAGGGGGTGGCACGGAACATGGTGGGTATCAGCAATGCAGTGCTGGCAGTGGGCAGCAGGAGAGGTGCTGCTGGCCCTGATGGGCCCCGATGCTAGCAGGACTGCGGCAGGATGGTGGAGCGGGGGAGCGGGCGGCGCCAGGCCTCGCAGATGGTGACCAGCAGTGGCGGCGGGGGGTGGGAGCCGGGCAGCGGGGGGGCCTGGCCCTGATTGATCGTCCCACAAGTGGGATGGTGGAGCAAGTGAGGGGGCAATGCCAGGCCAAGGCAGGGTGCCAGGCAGGGCTGCAGGGCTGTGAGGCTGGGAGCACGAGCTGGGGCTCGATTCCCATAAGCCACCCCTAAGGGCCCCACCCATGCACGAATTCGTGCACTGGGCCTCTAGTATTTAAAAAAAACTCTAAGTTACAGTAATCAGAGAGTATGTCTAGGAGTATTTTGTGTTCAAATATCATTATAGTGGAGATCCATTTTCAGGATAGATCAGTTCTGAAAGTATCTCTTCACCCAAAGGAACTACATTTAACATTGATTTGCCATAGGAGGCAGGGTATAGGGCTCTCAGATTTCAGGAAGAGAGAGAGGGAGCCAAGGTGAAGTCTGACAGCAAAGGTATGCATTAAAGAAGTAGTGCCCTGACCGGTTTTTGTTTCAGTTCTTGGTCAGGGTATATGCCTGGGTTGCAGGCTCAATCCCTGGTGGAGAGTAAGCAGGAAATGGCCAATCAATGTTCTGCTCTTGCATCAATGTTTCTCTCCTTCTCCCTTCCTCTCTCTCTCAAAAAAAAAAAATCTTTCAAAAAAAGTAGTGACTAATTAATTACAACTGGTAAATGATTCTATCAAAGTTTAGTTTCACAACCAGAAAAAAAACCAACCTGTATATTCCACAGAGTACTAAGGGTTCCAAATCAAAGCAGTTTATCTCAGGGTAAGTGAAAAACAATAATATGGGATTTTTAGAAGAGGATCAGAAAATTTGGGACAATCTCAGAAAAGAAGTATCTGAACTAAACCAGACCACAGTTGGCCAAGGATTTTCCCCAATTCTTCATAAATGGGAACTATAAATTAGAAGTCTGTTATATATTCCTTAGAGTCATAAACGATTATATTTATGCTAATTTACAGTAAACCATGTTATTCTTGTGTGAATTCATTCTCAGATTGTCCTTTGTTCTCTTCAAAATGTTCCAAGTTAAGGAGTGAACCCTAAATATTGGTGCTCCAAGTAGGGAAGCCAAAGGAGAAGTACCTGTTCAAAAACCTTTTATTATGACTTATTTCTGTCCATTTCACGTATATTAGTTCATTTGGACTATCCAACCAGGTGTTATTGCCCTTCTGTTATGAAAAGAGAACCTTGCCTGGCTGGTGTGCTCAGTGGTTAGAGCGTCGGCCCACACACCATAGTGTCACAGGTTCAATTCCCAGTCAAGGTTATGTACCTGGCTTGCAGGTTCAATCCCCACTGTGGGCAGCAACCAACCGATGTTACATCTCTCCTCTCTCTCTCTTTCTCTCTCTCTCTCTCTCTCTCTCTCTCTCTCTCAAAATCAATGAGGAAAAAAATTCTCAGATGAGAATTAACAAATAAAAAAACTTGTAAGAAATAAAACTTTTAAAAAAGTGATTCATAAGGCTAGACATGTAAATGATTTATTATGCAGGGTTTCTTGATTGAAATGTCACTCAAATCTGAGTCATCTTACTCCTAAACCAGTAGATACAAACAGTGCCTAGAAGAGTGCGTTATACTATCTGGAAACATTTAATAAATATATCAGAACACTAATTTGATAAGATTTATGTACCCCTATATTCATTGCAGCATTACTTACAATAACCAGGATATGGAAGCAACGTAAGTGCCCATCAATAGTTTGATAAAGAAGATGTGGTATGTACATACAATGGAATATTACTCTGTAATAAAAAAAACAATGAAATCTTACCATTTGGGACATGGATGAACCAGAGAGTATTATGCTAAGTAAACTAAGTCAGACAGAGAAAGACAAATACCATATTTCACTTATATGGCAAATCTAAAGAACAAATAAATGAACAAACAAAACAGAAACAAACTCATAGATACAGAGAACGAACAGGGTTGCCAGGCGGGAGGAGGTTTGCGGGGCTGGGTAGAAAAGGTGAGAGGATTAAGAAGTACAAATTGGTAGTTACAAAATAGTCAAAGGGATGTAAAGTACAGCACAGGGAATATAGTGAATAATATTATAATAACTGTATAGTGCCAGGTGGGTACTAGATTTATCAGGGGATCACTTCACAAGCTATATAAATGTCTAACCACTATGTTGTACACCTGGAACTAATATAAAATAATATTAGCTCTAACTGGATTGGCTCAGTGGATAGAGTGTCAGCCTGCAGACTGAGGGGTCCCAGGTTCGATTCTGGTCAGGGGCATGTACCTTGTTTGTGGGCACACCCCCAGTGTGGGGTGTGCAGGAGGCAGCTGATTGATGTTTCTCTCTCATCAATATTTCTAGCTCTCTATCCCTCTCCCTTCCTCTCTGTAAAAAATCAATAAAATATATTTTAAAAAATAAAATATTAAATGTCAACTCAGACAAAAAATAAAATGTAATTTTTCAGAATTCAGTTTTTAAAAGAATATGTATCATGTACATATGCAATGGAATATTATTCAGCAACAAAAAAGAATGAAATCTTGACACAACAGCATGGATGAACCTATCGTTTATTATGTTAAGTAAAATAAGTCAGACAGGAAGACAACTACCATGTGATTTTATTTAAATGTAGAATCTAATAAAAAATAAAATAAACAGAACAGAAACAGAGCCACAAATACAGAGAACAAACTGATGCTTGTAAAGGGGATTAAAGTGGGGGATAGTAAAAATTTATCATAGTGTCTAAAACATAGTAAGTACTCTAAAAACATTATCTGTCACTATACACTCATTTAGTGAGGATTGCTTCAATATTTACTGTGAAGCATTCAAATGATGTATGATACAAGTAAATTAACATTTGTTAAGCACAATCTGTGTCAGTTATAATGTTGTATACTTTACAGATTTTGGTAAGGGAAATAATCCGTATATTTTAGATGACAAGTCTGAAGGCATAGGTTTTAATTAATTTAATCCAAGTCATATATCTCATTAACTCTGGTTGAATAAGATGATAATATGGCATCACAATATAGAAAAGAATCTGGTCCTAGACCAAGATAGCTAGACTTCATTTTCCTGGGCTTGGATATTCTTGATTAATGATGAATATTAATTGTAGCCCTGGCCGGTGTGGCTCAGTTGGTTCAATGTCATCCCATACACGGAGAGGCTGCTGGTTTGAGTCCCAGTCAGGGCACATGTCTGGGTGTAGGGCTGGCTCCCCCATAGGGGGCATGCAGGAGGCAGGCAAGCAATATTTCACTCTCACATTGATGTTTCTCTCTCCCTTTCCCTTCCTCTCTCTCTAAAAATCAATTAGAAATCTTTTAAAAAATGAATTGTAGTTAGATGTAAAGAAGGAGTACTCACTGTTTACGTTGAGAGTGAAGGTAGAGCTGAAGTTACAAAGCTATTACAAAAATAGGAAGATTAACAGGTTGGGATAGATTTAAATCAAGAGCCTGCCGCATCTGGAACACTAAGTAAGAGTTTATTGTATTAATTTGGGTATAAGGCAGTAATTTCTTAATTTGGGAGAAGCAGGACCACAGATCTCTTTGAGAATTTAGTAAAAGCCATAGACTATATCCTCACAGAGACCTGTACATATATACATATAAAATTTTGTGGAATTCAGGAGCCCTTCCTTTATACCAGAAGATATATAATGTCTAGTTGACTTACTTTTACTAATGCTAATATTAATTAGAGGTTCAAGAGGCATCTGCTCTCTTTATTATCAATCTTTTACCCAATGGTTTTGTTAATCATAAATATTATTCATTATTTTATAAGTGGTTGCAAAAAAGTTATTTTTCAATTCTGTCATCCCTTATGTATCAATTATTTTGTTATTCAGACATGTACTATGTATCATATTTCAGGATATAGTGATTCTTTCCTTTTATTTATTGAACTATTGACTTGGTCCTCTAGAATCTCCAAAAGTAACCAACAAGATTTCCTTTTTTCTTTTTTTAGGCTTTACTTTTAAGTACCATTTTGAACTCATGGATTTTTATGTAGTTTACGTTTTTCAATCCATTGCAATTATTATTCTTTTTAGGCTCACATAATCTCATCTTAATTCAATGAGAACTCCCTTCAGGTTGACTTTCGACCTGATCCCATTTATCTCTGGTAGCTCCCTTGATCTCTGACCCAAGGAGATGTCCCAAGTCTAATTCATACACTTCTGCTTTAGATATTTCTCAAGGATCCTTGGTTCCTTTTAGAAAGGAATGGTTTATAGATACCACAATCTGGGTGCTTGGCATACCAATTGCTACTAGGTTGTCATTGCTTCTAGGCTTTCTAGGAAGGAATTTTTAAAAAATAAATAAATTATGAATTCATAATGTATTTTCAATTCAAATTTAAGATTACATTTTGCTTAATTGTATTATTATGGACTGAATTGTGTTCCCCCAAAATTCATTTACGTTGTGGTGGTATTTGGAGATAAGACCTTTGGGAAGTAATTAGGGTTAAATGAGGTCATAAGGGTGGGGCCCTAATCCAATGAGATTGGTGTCTGTATAAAAGAAGAGGAGACACCAGCATCAGGCGCTCTCTTTCCATTCAGCCCCCAATCTCTTCAGCCTTTATTCTGTCTTCCACACTCCTACCAGAATGATCTTGAAAGCTAGCAAAACTATTCATATTTTCCAAAGGCTCCCCATTACTTAGATGAAAAAGTGAGGTCCTTGATGAGAAATGCCTCCTGGAGTAGAGGACTGTCTTTGTCCAGCTTCAATCCCTGCCACTC
>NW_006285312.1:1055226-1063550 GCF_000327345.1 Myotis davidii
TTCTGGCAGTCCCAGACTCCTGCTTATCCTACTGCAATTCCCTCACACCCCAGCCCGTGTTCATGCTCTCCTTTAAGCCTTGGGTGCCCTCCCTACATCCCATGTCCCTCTCCTCTCAAGTTCTGCCCCTGGCCAGGGGCTAAGTATTGATCAAGTCTCCTCTCTACAAAGTTAGACACTCCTTTCTCAAAGCTCTCATTACTCCTGCTTGTTTTAGAATTCTTTCTTTACTCACCTGTCCCTACAAGACTGTGGATGTTCTAAGAGTGGGGGTCTCCTCTGATTCATTTTTTCTCTCTTGTCTCGTGTCTAGCACAGAATCTGAGAATAAGTTTTCCATAAATGTTTGCTAAAGAAGAAATGGGTGTCGGACAGACCAACATACGAATAAATGATTTCCCCAGCCTTCCATCAGGTGTTGCTAAGATGTGTCAGTGATCAAAGACAATTGACCACACCCATATCATGGCCCTCAGATTGTGCTGGTAGCCTATTGTTTTCTGTTCCTCTTAGTAATTCCCGAACAGCAGCCTAATACATTCCCAGATTTCCCTCTATCTGAAAAGGTATCATCACGTGGCATGCTCGTGGCCCACCTAACCCCTTTAAAATTTGCAAGTATATACGCACCCACACCGGACTTCTACCCATCTCCCACATATTGAGAAACAACACCTAAAATCTTTAAAAAATACAAAATTTTATATTAAAAGCGGCTGTGGGGGCAGAAATTCTTAAGTCTCAGCATTTAGTAGCGTCTCATGTTTCAGTATTTGATGAATCAATGGAGTTCCTTTGATTTCGAAGGCCTTGTCCAACGCTCGGGAGGGAGCTTAATGTTAGAAGAGGAAACCGAACGGAATAGGAGACCCACTACGCCCCCAGCGACGCTCGGCCCACGGCTCCCTTAAGGCGTGTGAGGGGGTGGGCGGAGTCCTGCCTTCAACCCCGCCCAGAGCCGAGGAGACCTACGACCAATGAGAGGGGCGGTCCGAGGCGGAGCGACCTGCGTGCGGCGTGACGCAACCGCGTCCGACCGGCTCTCCGCGGGTCGCGCGCTGGGACTTGAGGGTGTGGAGGTGAGTGCGGGCCACGCACCGCAGCTGCAGGGGTGGGATCGGGGTCCCGGGCGCTCCCGGGTGAAAGTCCTGGGGACTGTCCACCGGAGCGGAGGGGTCACCCGCCCCCAGCCTTCCCCGGGCCGAGTGGGCTGTGCTCAGTATGACCTGACTGATGCGGACGCAGCCCTGAGTCCAGGTCTCCGTCACCGCCAGGGCACCCCCGCCGCTCCACCGAGGCCCTGCGCGCCGCGAGGAGCGCGGGGTGGAAAGAAATGAGGGACAGCAGTAAAGGCCAGCGTTTGTGCGCGTTGGGCTCCTCAGAGCGCTCCTGTGAATAGGCCCTGTTGTTTTTCCCATTTTGCAAAGGTGGGAACTGCGGCTTAGAGGAGTTAAACTTGCAGCGTTGTAAACTGTACAGATGGAGGTTGGGTAATTAAGGAAATAGGGAATCGTGTGAGCATCTCTAAAGTGGCGATCCCAGAAGGCCAACAAAAGCCGTTTTTGAATTTGAGCAGTTCTAGTGACAAAATGCATTTAGTGAGTCATAACCTCCCCCAAACATTCAGCGTTGAATTTTGTTTTCCAGGTGACCAGAGCCACCTGAAATGTCGATAGTTCGTTCGTCTGTCCATGCCAAATGGATCGTGGGGAAAGTGATTGGGACAGCAATGCAAAAAACCGCTAAAGTGAGAGTGACCAGGCTGGTTCTGGATCCCTATTTATTAAAGGTGAGAAACAGCCCTGCTTTCAGTTGGCATTGATAAATCACCCACACATCCTGGGTTCCGAGCAGAAAAACACTTCTATCAGTAAAAACACATGGAGCACCTGCTGCATGCCAGGTACTGGGCTGGTTTAACAAAGTGAATTATTCGTGGTGTGTACTCACATTCTGAGGACACGGAGAGCTCATTTCAGTTCAGTCTGGTAAGCACAGTAGTCTCTGTGTGTAATGGACTGTGGGAGCAGGAAGCAGGACAACTTCTTCATTCTCGGGTTGCTGAAGGAGCGCATCCTCGATTTAGAGACATTTGAGCTGAATCTCAAAAAGGATTTTATCCAGAGGACCAGGTTGGGGGAAGTCATTCTGGCCACGATGAGTAGTAGTTTGTGGAAGTTCTTTTAGCCCTGAGAGGGTAGGACATTCTACAGGAACAGTGGGTATTTGGGCAAGGGTGAGCCCAGAGCTTGGCACTAAGTAGGCACTATTGAATGGGTACAAGAACAACCAGAGCTGGACCGTGAAGAGGCTTTTATGTTGTATTTTGGATTTCATCCTAAAAGCAAAGGAGAGACAGACTTGGAGATGGGTAGGTATGAGGATTGGAGGTCAGGATATGGGTAAGGAGGCTATTGAGAAAGTCCAGGATGGAAACGATAAGGACCTGAACAGTCAGTCCTTGGAGCAATGGGGAACAGTTGATTTCAGAAAGGACAGAGCCCTTGCTTTGCGAGATGTGTAAGGAAGGGAGTGGGAAATGTCAAGGATGTTCTGCATTCGAGATGGTAGAAATGCCAGCTGTTATCTGGGATCAAACACAGGAGTGAGCTGAAAAGTGATGGCATGATCACTGACCTTAAACTCAGAAGACTTTAGTTTGAATACTGACCTGTCGTTTACTAGCTGTGCACATTACTTGGCCTCCCTGAGCCTGTTTTTCTCATCTGTAGGTGGCAGTACCTGCTGTGGACGGGCTGCCTGGAGGAATAGATGATTCTAGTTATCCATGGTTTGTTTGCAATACGTTGGGCTAGACATGGAGCTAAGTGCTTTATGTATATTACTAGAGGCCCGGTGCACGAAAATTCGTGCAAGAACAGGCCTTCCTTCCTCCAGCTGCCGGCGCTGGCACCCGGGACCCGGGCTGCTTCCCTCCTGCCGCCCACAGGCACCCAGGACCCGGGCTGGCTTCCCTCCAGCTCTGGCTTCATCAGGAAGGAAGTCTGGAAGACATCTGGTCTAATTAGCATATTACCCTTTTATTATTATAGAAGATGCTTAATTCTCTTGGTATCTTTAGAGGTGCAAATATTAAAGCCTCATTTTATGGTGGAAAAAGCCAAGCTTGGGGTTAGGTGATTTGTCCTGAATTACACAGCTAGTGGTGGCAGTAGCATGTTTATGGACTGGAGAGAAGGTGCCACTGGAGAAAAGAATTTAAGTAGTGTCAAGAAGGATGGTAATCGATAGAGCAAGAATACTGAAGAGAATACACTGGAGAGCTGGGGGACAGGATCATCTCTGGAAAAGTCATTGCTGTTTTCCAGAAGTTAAGCAGCTAATTTTTGTATTGGAAACTGCCTTAAATATGTTATCTTCACCCCCCCTACCCCCTAAGTCCCAGCTTATTTTCTGTGCATTGCTTTTTCATATTCTGTACTGCACTTCCAGATCACAGATGGGAACTGCTCATTTGTTCTTCTCTCAACAGTATTTTAATAAACGAAAAACCTACTTTGCTCACGATGCTCTTCAGCAGTGCACAGTTGGGGACATTGTGCTTCTCAAAGCTTTACCTGTTCCACGAACGAAACATGTGAAACATGAGCTGGCTGAGATCGTTTTCAAAGTTGGACAAGTCATAGATCCAGTGTCCGGAAAACCTTGTGCAGGAACTGCCTACCTGGAGAGTCCAATCAGTTTGGAAACCACCCATCTAACCAAAACTCCGGAAGAACACAGTACCTCTTCAGAACAGTGAAGGAGGATTAGAAAAACCAGCCAGAGGGAACGGCTTATAAGTTTGCTTTATGGAAAAGAAATTTTTCTAAGTTTCATCACAAACTGATCAGTTTTTCTTCTGGTATTTATGAAATAGCTAAAAGTAAATGAATAAAGCGTTTGTTATAATTTTCCAAAAAGGTTTATGGTCATGTTTCAAATTTCCTTTTCAGTGAACATGCTTTCCTGTTACACTAAATGTGCCTAGCAATCTGCTGTATTATTTTTTAAGCTCACTGTTTTAGATGTGTGTGTGTTTGTTTGTTTTTTTTTCATTCAAAGGAATCTTGAATTTATTTTAAAAGCTTTATTTGGAAAGGAGAAATCTTTTTGATACCATAAACAGGTAAGATCACATTAAGCGAATGTTTTTGATGGTGTATATTCAAAATTAATTTTTTCCTCTGATTTAACCAATTCCAAACAGAAATAATCAACATGTTTGGGGCCCTAGCTGGTTTGGCTCAGTGGATAGAGTGTCGGCTTGTGGACTAAAGGGTCTCGGGTTCAATTCTGGTCAAGGGCATATGCCCAGGTTGTGGGCTTGACTCCCAGTCAGGGGTGTGCAGGAGGCAGCCAATTGATGATTCTCTCTCATCATTGATGTTTCTATCTCTCTCTACCTCTTCCTTCCTCTCTGAAATCAATAAAAATATATTTTTAAAAAAAAAAAGAAAATCAGTTAAATAAAATGGATATTGATGGATTTAAAACAAAGATTTAAAAAATAAAAAATAAGAGTAAACATGCTTGGGGTCAGACTATCTCAGATTAAAATCCATATTAATAAGCATGTTGATATGTAGAAAATAAAACCTAAAAGTTCTGTGTTACTTTTTTTTTTTTTTTGATAAAACTGCACAAAAAAGGAGGCATCTTTATTGCAATAAGTTAATCCAGTGGATAGGTCTGAGAAAGCACAAATCAGTTGGTCAGGGCAATAAGGGCCTCTACCACGTTGCCCATGTGTTCCCTCAAGCTCCGCTCTGTGGCTGCTCTGGAGATCTCCATCTCTGTCATTATCAGCTCCAGATCTTACTTCTTGATGGTGACTTTTGCCAGTTCCTTCTCCCGCTCTTGTTTGGCTTTCTGCTCCCGGGAACGTCTGTCTCCAGGTTGGAGCTCTGGATCTCCTTCTCCTCCGCATAGTTGGTCACTCTCTCCAGGTCCGCCGCACCACTGTCATGCTTCCGTGGCTTCTCGGGGGGCCGCTCCCAGCCGCTGGTCTCGGTCTCCAACTCCAGCTCCACATCCCCCTCTGTGGCCGCCGCAGACCCTGTGTTACTTTTTTTTAGTATTGTATCCTAGGTGCATTAAATAGGAAGGAGTTCTTAAAACCTGATACATTGATGAAGTTGTAGTACTTCTCACACGTGCATTTGAATTGGAAAGTTTCAGTTTTGTTGCTGTCCATTAATTATGATCCTTTAAATTTTGACCTGAAAAACAGAGCTGAGTTCAGTTTTCTGGCTCCTAGGCAGAGATTTGGATCATATTTCAACCTCAACTAATAGGTGTATTATACAAGCACAGGGTTTCAACAGTGACCACAGGCACTGCCCCTCCCCGACACCTCCCCCACACCCCGCCCAGGACTCTTCATGGCACACAAGCACATTGGTGGGAAGAAATTAGAGTAATTTCCCAAGAGATGAGATGGTGCTCGAACTGAATGTTAAAGGAAGAGTCTCCAGGCCAGTAGATGAGGGGTGTGGAAAGGGCATTTAAGGCAGAGGGAACAGTATCAAGTCCTCAACGTATGAGAGACTTGAGCCATAACCAGAGGATTGCTGGAACATTTTGAACAAGGGTGGAAATCAGATAGATAAATAGGCAGTAATTATCCTCTAACTGGTGCTAGGTTATTTAACATTTGTAAAAAGAGTGATATAACTAGATTCACGTTTCAATACAAGAAATAACATCAGTGTAGAGAATAAACTGGGAGGGAAAAGATCAGAGGTAGGAAGACTGGCCTGTTCAAAGACTGGTCCTAAGACGTAAACAGTTGGGCAGGGAAGATGAAAAGAGGTTGGTAGATGATGTTGCAAAGCAGAACTCTCAGGGCTTGGTACCAGGGAGGATAAGTAAAAGGGAAACATTTAATGCTGTCTAGGTCTCTGGCAGGGGGGGCTGTGAGGTAGCAGCTATCCTGGAAGGGACAGGACACCTGTCTAAGCCATCACTAAAGCTCAAATATTTTTAAATGTTTACATATACTCTATCATTTTTATCTTTTAAGATAATTTTTTAAAATATATTTTATTGATTTTTTACAGAGAGGAAGGGAGAGGGATAGTTAGAAACATCGATGAGAGAGAAACATCGATCAGCTGCCTCCTGCACGCCCCCTACTGGGGATGTGCCCGCAACCAAGGTACATGCCCTTGACCGGAATCGAACCTGGGACCCTCCAGTCCGCAGGCCGACGCTCTATCCACTGAGCCAAACCGGTTAGGGCTTAAGATAATTTTTTAAATCGTGGTGTAAAAGGTATGCTTTAGGAATATGACCCATATTTAGTCTATGGTGTTGAATAACCTGTCACACACCTGTGAAATAAGAGTCCTCCCCCAGGAAAAAGCATTGGGTTAATGGAACTACGAAATGGAGCCCTAGCTGGTTGGGCTGAATGGATAGAGCGTCTGCCTTCAAACTGAAGGCTCCCAGTTCAATTCCGGTCTAGGGCACATACCTCGGTTGCAGTCTTAATCCCTGGCCCTCGTCAGGGTGCCTGCAGAAAGCAACCAATTGATGTGTCTCATATCAAGGTTTCTCTCCCCCTCTCTAAAAATCAATGGAAAAATATGCTGGGGTGAGGATTAACAAAAGAAAAAAAATGATTGGAGAAAAATGCAGAATGAGTGGCTTAACGCTAAATAACACAAAAGCAAGATCAGCAAAGAAATTTCTACCAAGTTTACAATTCAGGAAAATAGATTTGAAAGCATTTGTCTCCTGGAATGGAGCTGAGAATTGGGGGCACGGGTGAGAAAGTTACCAGAGCATATTAATATTACTACCTTGAGGAGGCCCTGTCTTCTGCTGTGCAGGACTAGGACCTGTCCTTTCTGCCCTGGGGATAGTTCACTTCAGCCTCTCCTGTGGATCTGGTCAGCCTCTGTAGCCTCACTGAGCACACCCAGTTGGGATCAGGAACTCTCAGCCACACAACCTCTATCCAGCCTCCTGCCCCTGAGTCCCTTGGCCTTTACACTGGCCTTTAAGTGACAGATGCATCTCCCTGGTCTGGGCAAATCCTTGTTGCCACTCCTCCATACACAGGACCTCTCTCTCTCCTGGCTGCCTCCCTGCCAGATGAAGTTGTTCAGACGTTGCCCCCGTCAGAAAACTGTACCAGTTGAGCCCCAAAGCTTCCTTCTCGGCCTCCAATATTGCCAACTTCAGAGAATCCCTCAGTCCGCAAGCCCAATTTCTGGCCCCACCCCTTCTACGGAGACCTGCCTGGAGAGCAGAGACCTCCCAGCTACCTAGTCCGAAGGGCCTTCTCTGGGCCTCTACAGATTCACACTGGCCTTGAAATGCTGCCTTTAATGGGTGGGCGTCCGCTACTCCTTGCTTCTCCCCGCTTCTCTCACTGCCCAACTCCCTTTCTGCCCCCATTGTCTTAGTAGCAGTTTTCATGGTTACATGTGTGGCTCTTTTATCTTACAGCAGGATGCACTTTCCCCAAACAGTGCCATCCTGACTCACGCCTTTGTTTAAGTTGCTTCTTCTGCTGCTGGGAAATGTCCTCCCTTACTCCCCTGGTCAGCTCCTCTTCCTCTGCCTGTGGTGTCAGCTCCCGAGTGTCTGCCTCCCACTTCACAGCCACTGCCGGTTGCACGCTCTCTCTTCCTTGCTCCCTTCGCATCTTGTGACCCTGTCCATTTCAACACCTGACACACTTGACCCCATCACTTCCCATTCTGCCCCACTGGGCTGGGATGGCTTGAGGGCAAGGATGGAGCCAGAGCTGCTGAAATGAGCCCAACAGTGTACGTAGTTCCGAGCCTATGAGAACTTGAGTATGTTTCCATCAGAATGTTTTTATTAAAACTGTATGCAGGTGTTTATTTTTGTTTATGTGGAAAAGGCAATATGTATTTACACGGCACAAAATTTCAAAGGTATGCGGGGAGAAGCCTGCCTCCCACCTCTGTCCCCCAGGTCCTGGAGTCCCCAGCGACACTGTCAGCCTTTTCCTTCCAGCCTTGCCCATGGTCCTGTGCGCACTCCTTTCGCAGGAGATCGCTCGTTCTTCTCGGGCTCCTGGCTCCTTTCTCGTGGCCGCCGGGCTTCCCCGCGCCGGGACTTCCTTAGAAGACAAAAGCAACGTGTCAACTTCTCTTCGGGAGTAACTAAACTGCCAACAATTTCCAACTCTGAAGGAAAAAATTAAGGTAGCAGTTAACAAACCAACCACAAATTAGTATCATCTGGAAGTTGTTAAAGCTACATTGGCCCCAGCACCAAACAATTAATTGGGTGTGTGTTGCTTTTTAAAGCTTCTCAGAACATTCAAATTAGCAGCCAACATC
>NW_006285312.1:1063645-1107689 GCF_000327345.1 Myotis davidii
GCCCTGCAGGGGGCCTGCCGGAGCCCGCCGGGGGGGCTGGGAGCGCCTCGCCCGCGCGGAGCCGCGATGTCTGCAGCTGCAGATACCACTTAGCTCTCCGGCCGTGAGCGCTGCGCCCCCGTGGAAGGGAGGGCAGGAGGAGGTCTCAGTCCTGAGAACAGTGTGACTTGCATTTAAAGTCGTGCATCAAAAAGTATTTACCATGATCCGCACTAGGTAGGCGTCGGGTTCATGTTTTCACTTCTTGTCTAACCTCGTTGGATTCAATTCGGTTTTCTGAATCCATCACTTTGACATAATTCATGTCCCATTTTTTCACATTAAAAAAAAAAAAAAGCCTGTACTAACTTACACGTAGGTTTACTTTCTCGTTTTCTTTGCATTGCATAATTTAAATGGCATGTTTTCATTTGTTGGCTTTTAATTAAATAAGGAGCCTCTAGGAAATACAGTTGGCACTTAAAAATGAAAGAGCGAAGAAACTACCTGTTTGTTAAACTCTTGCTTTATGTGACTTATTCCATTAAACCCCAGTAGCAAGCCTAAGAAAAAGTAAGTAATAGGATCTGCATTTTAGAGATGAGATCGGACCTCAAAGGGTGTGAGACACACCTAGAAAAGGCATTTCTAGCCTGAACCCAAGTTTGTCTGGCTTCTGGCCCAGCACCCTTCCTAGGACTGATGCTCAACTTGTATTTCCAAATTTGATGTTTCCAAGTTAACAAATCAGCCTCCTTTTATATTTTTTGAAAATATGTTTTTATTAAGTTTTTTTAGAGCGAGAGGAAGGGAGAGGGATAGAAACATCAATGATGACAGAGAATCATCTACCGACTGCTTCCTGCATGTCCCCCTACTGGGGATCGAGCTCACAACCCGGACATGTACCACGACCTCCTGGTTCATATGTGGAAGCTCAACCACTGAGCCACACCAGCCGGGCAACTTCCTTTTATTTTTGTTCTGTTATTGAGCATCTACATCTTGTCTTACTTTTTTCACACAGGTGATACGAGCCCCTGAAATTCATATTTTCTTTCAGCTGAGGCTGAAGATATTTACTCAATATGTTTACCCACTGCGCCCAAGGTCACAAAGCCAGGAAACTGGAGACTGGACCTGGGTCTGCCCAGTACCCTGACTTCCTGCTGGGGCCACATGCTCTTGAGCCTGGAGTCCTTATCTCTGTCCAACCTGTTGGCTTTCTGATTGCTCTCTCAGGTCCCCTGTCCTCTTAGACTACTCCCTGGGCTCTCCTCTGCCTTAACTGTACATGTTCTTTAGGACTCAGTCCCAGTTAATGATCTGATTCCATCAAATATTGAATGTATATGATGTCTTTGAAGCCCTAGGGAACTGAGCATAATAGCCTTGGTCACTAACCTCAGGAGGTCATGGACTTACAGATCTGCTGTGAGAGAAAACCGGGGAACCTACCACACGAGGTCATGGAAGGCCTCTCCAAGAAGATGATGTTAAGCCTGGCCAGTGTGGATCGGAGGTTGAGCATCAACCTATGAACTAGGAGGTCACAGCTCCATCTCCAGTGAGGGGCATGCAGGAATGATTTTGTTTCATCATTGTTTCTATCTCTCTCTCCCTCTCCCTTCCTCAATAAAATACATATTTTAAAAAGATGATGTTAAGCTGCGATCTAAAGGTCAGTGTGCATGAAAGCCCTGAGCGGGAAGGAGTCAGGCATGCTGGGAAACCCCAGTAAAGTCTAGGCGGCGGGAACACAGGAGTGAAGGGAAGCCTGGCTAGAGGGCAGGTGACAAGGAGCAGGGGCCAGGTAATTCCAGGCCCTGCAAACCATCTTGGAGAGCTTGAGTTTTATTCTGGAAGCTGTGGGAAACGTTTGAAGGTATAAATTCTAGTGTGACATGATCTGATCCTCAGTTTTTAAAGATCAGTCGGACTATGGAAAGGGTACAGAATCAAGGGCAGCGGCCAACTGAGTGGACGCCTGTGCCATTTACTGAGTTATTTGTTCCATTGATATGTAAATGCCCACCGTATGCTGGGTGCTGTTATTGTAAACAGCGAATAAGGCACACACGGTCCCCGCCATCTTGCTAGCAAGTCAGAAAGGGAGGAACAGGTGTGGGGTGGGGAGCAGTTTAAGATGGCTGAAATTCAGATGGGAAGGCCAGTAGGCAAGCAGTTGGCCTAAACCAGCGGTTCTCAACCTGTGGGTCGCGACCATCGGAAAACACAAATAGCATATCAGATACTTACATTACGATTCATCACAGTAGCAAAATTACAGTTATGAAGTAGTAACGAAAATAACTTTATGGTTGGGGGTCACTCCAACGTGAGGAACTGTATTAAAGGGTCGCAGCATTAGGAAGGTTGAGAACCACTGGCCTAAACCTGTATGACTCTAACCTATCTGACTCCTTAAAGGACATGTCTGGGCTACAGGAAACATTGGGGAGTTGTCGGCATATAGGAATGCTAAATGTTGATAGGTACACGGGTTTCAGTATACTGCTTTGTATTTGATTGAAAATTTTCGTAACAATTTTTAAGTCATAGGAATGAATGATATTACTTTGAGAGATTATGGATAGAGAAAGGGCTGAGAAACAGCCTGGGATTTGTTAACATTTACAGGCCGGATAGAGGAAGAAGAGGCGGGCACGGGAGACAAAGGGAGCAGCCAGTGAGGTCGTTGTTATGTGACAGTGCCCAGGGTGAGGTATGTCAAGGAAGAGTGGCCACCTGTGCCAGGTGCTGCTAACAGGTTAAGGTGGACTTGCCAACAGGGGTATCGTGGCTGACCTTGCAGGAGCGGCTTAGAGGGGAAGGAGGAAGTCTTCCCGGAACGCTTACCTGCCAGCACTTCTTACTTAGCTCTGCTCAGGGCCAGGCCCAGAGTTCCAGCTACTTAGTGGACATGCACTCGTGCCCCATGGGTGCCTGAGATACTTATGGACCCAGAACTAAACTCCGCTTCCTCCTGCAGAGCCTGCTTGCTTCTCCTGGGTTCTCTCTCCCCAGTAATGGAACATCTTCCAGAAACCAGAAGGCCTTCCCCAAGCTGATCCCCTCCTGCTCCTCCCTTCTACCTCCAACACATCTTCACTCTGCCTTCAGAATGGCCACTCCCCTAGCTCAACTCGGCAACACGCTCCCTGCCTTATTGCTGTAGTCCATCCGCCGTGTCACTGCCCAGGCTGCTTTTTACATCTAGAATTTTTTTTTTTAACTTGCTAGCATTGCACCATGTACCAGGTAGAATCCAGCTGATGGGCAAGCATGGTGCCCAGGAGCCTAACTACCCTGCCCCCCTTGCCCTCCCGTTATCTCATCGCCATTCTATTCTGCCTTACTTAACTCTTTGCTATTCCAGAAATATGCCATACAGTTTCATGACTCTGTGCCCCTGGACATGTTGTTCCCTTTGACTGGAATTATCGCCTGCCTTGTCCACCTGTTTTTCTTGTCCTCCAAGACAGGGCCAGAATGTCTCCACTGAAGTCCTTTCACTCCTCACAGGCCTTGAGCTCCCACAGTGTGTATGTGTGAGTCTGCAGTATCCGTGATCACTCTGGCTGTTTACTGATCGTTTTTTCCCATGAGACTGAGCAGGCCAAGCATCTGGTTCACCTTTATATCCACAGAGCCTGGCACATAATGCTTACTCTATTTAAAGTCTAGTGCTCCCATTCCAAGCACTACCCAGGCCCGCCCTTGCTTAGCTTGCAAGATCAGGTGCGTTCAGGGTGCTATGACTATAAGGTAAAATGTGCTGCCCCCACCACACCCTCTGTGAAGTGTTGTACAGCATATGTATGTGATCTTGTAAAGACCACTGATTGAAATGTTTGTCACTGTCATTGAAGAACCTCAGCCCCACCTGCATCTTATCACCCTGACAGCTGTTGGCACAGCTGCTTCTACCCCCTTCAATGGTTCAGCTTGGACAGCTAGGTGACCTGGGCACATTAGGCAGCTTTGGTCACCTGACACTCGAAAGATTTCCGAGTTTCACAGTCAGTTGAAGATAATGCTGGGCCAGACTGTTTTGCAGTTGCTGCCAAAGTTCACAAGCACACGCCACTCAGGTTCTTGTGTGTCCTATGACATTGACATTTTCCTGGACTTACCTTTATTTTACAAAACATTTCCATATCTCTGACCTCATTTTACTCATTCTAAAGTATATACTTTGGTCCTCGCCAATGTGGCTCTTTGGTTGAGTGTCAACCTATGAACCAGGAGGTCACAGTTCGATTCCCGGTTAGTGTGATTCTCTCTCATCGTTGATATTTCTATCTCTTCCTCTCCCTTCCTCTCTGAAATCAATAAAAATATATTAAAAAGTAAAATAAAGTATCTACCTTTGGTATTACTAAAATCTGGGGCAGATGCTCAGTGGGGGAGATTTGTGTTTGGGAGGTATTCCTTACTAGTAAAAATATTTTGAACTTTATAGATCTAGGTTCATACTTTTATTTTGTCACTTCTTAGCTCAGGTCATTTAACCTGTGTGAGTCAATCTTTTAAATTCGATAATAGCTACCTTGCTAGATTGTTCTGAGGACTAAATGAGTTGACAAACTACCTCGTCCAGTGCCTAGCAGCCAGTATATACTTGTCCTATCTAATATAAGACAAAAAGGGTAATTAACCGTACCTCTGCTATGCTTCCCATTGGCTAATCAGGGCGATATGCAAATTAACTGCCAACCAAGATGGCGGTCAGCAGCCACGCAGCTGAGGCAAACATGAGGCTTGCTTGCTCCAGTGATGGAGGAAGCCAATGTCCCCCGCCTGCCGCGGCCCAGCTCTGAGCTCCAAAAGCAACAATGTTTCAATTATAGAAGCTAAACAAACCCTAGATACCTGCTTTCAGCCAGCCAAGGCCTCAGAGCTGGGAGGCCAGTGATGGGAACAGAGTTTCACTTTATAGAAGGTAAATAAATCCCAGAATTAAAAAAAGAAAAGACAAAAAAAGGAGAGGCTGGGAGCTTCAGTCCCAGCCAGCCTGAAAATGGCCCTCAACCCCTCACTCAGACTGGCCAGGCACCCCAGTGGGGAACCCCACCCTAAAGGGGGTGTGACCAGCTGCAAACAGCCATCAGCCCCTCACCCAGGCTGGCCAGGCACCCAAGCCAGAGGGACTTGCCTGTTCAGCTGTGTTCCTGCCTCCTCAGCCGTGGTAAGGATGTCTGCAGCTTAGGGCTACTCCTCGCTGACAAGTGGACATGCCCTGAGGGCTGCTGGGCTGCCAGAGGGATGTCTGATTGCCATCTTAGGCCCAATCCCCCGGGGAGCAGGCCTAAGCCTGCAGGTGGTCATCCCCCGAGGGGTCCCAGACTGCAAGAGGGCGCAGGCTGGGCTGAGGGACCCCTCCCCCCGAGTGCATAAATTTTTGTGCACCGGGCCTCTAGTTAACTTATAATACCCATAAATTCTAAAGAGGAGGGAAAAAATTACTTTGGGAAATTTCCTAATGCTGATACTTTTAGAAACTTTAATTGAACTCCTTTCTTAATTGTTCATAATTGTTATTCATAGGTTCTTACAATTTATTTACAAGACAAATAAACAATTTCTGTTTAGTGAACTTAAAATCTAAAATAAAAGCAAGAATTATACAAAGTCCCATTAACAAACCTTAAAACATTCTACTTTGTAACTCACTAATTTTATATACTTGCCACTTTGCTTCCTGATATTATACAAACACTCCAAAATGTGGTGTGTTTAAGAGGCTAAACAAATTGACAAGACATTTTTATTTTTATTGAAATAAATTTAAGCATGACTCATTTGGTGAATTGCCTTCTTCAGAACGAGTTTATTTATATAATCAACCAGTGAATTGAAAACAGAAACAAATACCATATGTTTTAGGTTTTGCTAAAGGGCTAATTGTTGTTATATATAATTTATCTCTATTTTAAAAGTTTGTTTTAACACTTAATTCTCTGGAATTTTACATATGGTAAAAGCAAGATAGAAGAATTGTAAATATCTTTTCACAAATGTCATTTAAGATTATATATTGTTCTCCTTTGCACTTGTAAGAAAAATTGCAGCCTTAGCCGGTTTGGCTCAGTGGATAGAGCGTCGGCCTGCGGACTCAAGGGTCCCAGGTTCGATTCCAGTCAAGGGCATGTACCTTGGTTGTGGGCACATGCCCAGTGGGGAGTGTGTAGGAGGCAGCTGATCGATGTTTCCCTCTCATCAATGTTTCGAGCTCTCTATCCCTCTCCCTTCCTCTCTGTAAAAAATCAATAAAATATATTTTTTTAAAAATTGCATAATTGGTGTTAACTTATTTTGCTTGTTTACTATCAGCTTGCAGCTTTTTAATCTTTGAAGGATTTGAAAAAGTATTTTTATAATTCTTGATCATTATAGAAAACGTTGATAATTTTATATTTATATATTTTAGTTTCTGTATTTGTAAGCTTACATCATTCAAAGGTCTTTTTATCTGGTTTCTAGCAATTTGTAATAATATCCTATGAATTCATTTTAAATTAAAAGAATCTCTTATGGGGAGAAAATTGCTTGTAATGTTTGTTCATTAAAGCAGCAACTCAATTTTTTTCTAGCATCATCACTTACTAGCAGTTCACTTTGTGTATTTATGATACTGTTCAGTGCCTGCTTTTTCCACATAATTTCTCTCAGAGATCTGTGCATGTAAATCTGGCTCATTCTTTTTAATGATTTCATTCTGTTCTGATTTGGGATATTCCCTAATTCATTTGACCAGTCCCTGTTAATGAATATCCAAATTTGCCGGTATCAGGAGCAAACTGGAAACAAGGCAATAATGAACGTTTTTGTGCATTCATCTTGATGTATTTACCTAAATATAGCTGCCTGTAGGACATAACTACAAGTGCTATTATTGGGCCAAAATGCCTACACAGTTTTAATTTTTTTTAAATATATTTTTTTATTGACTTCAGAGTGGAAGGGAAAGGGAGAGAGAGTTAGAAACATCAATGAGAGAGAATCATTGATCAGCTGCGTCCTGCGTGTCCCCCACTGGGGATCGAGCTCACAACCCAGGCATGTGCCCTTGACCACAGTCGAACCCAGGACCCTCTAGTCTGTTCTATCCACTGAGTCAAACTAGACAGGGCCACAATTTTAATTTTGATAAGATAATGTCACACTGCCCTCTAGGGACATTACAAAGATTTGTAATTCCACTTGAAAGAGTATGGAAGTAGGCACTTAAAAAGAAACTCGCAGACACTGACAACAAAATGAACGGTGGTTACCAGAGGGGCAGTGGGTGGGAGGGAGGATGAAGAAACCAGACTTTGGGGTGATGAGCAAACAATAGAGTACACAAATGTCAAATTATAGTCTTGTACACCTGCAAATTATATAATGTTACTAGAGGGCCCGGTGCATGACATTCGTGCACTGGGGAGGGGGGATGTTCCTCAGCCTGGCCTGTGCCCTCTTGCAGCCCGGGACCCCTTGGGGGATATCCGCCTGCCGGCTTAGGCCCGGGTTGCCTGTTCAATCCCCAGTGTGGGGTGTGCAGGAGGGAGCCGATCAATTATTCTCTCTCATCATTGATGTTTCTATCTCTCTCTCCCCTCTACCTTCCTCTCTGAAATGAATAAAAGTATATATTTTTTAAAAATTGCTTTACAGCCTGACTGGCATGGCTCAGTGGTAGAACATTAACCTATGAACCAGGAGGTCCCAGTTTGATTCCTGGTCACGGCACATACTCCGGTTACAGGCTCAACCCCCAGTTTGCAGTGTGCAGGAGGCAGCCAATCAATGAGTCTCTCTCATCATTGATATTTTTCTCTTTCTCCCTCTCTGAAAGCAATAAAAAATATTTTTTTAAAAAATTGCTTTACAGGAGGGAAAACAACATAGTGGAAATTGCAAAGATAAGCATGAGAACTCGGTTAGGAGAGATACAAGTTACTGCCTTACACTTTATTCTTGCTATTTTAGAACTACATGATGGAAAAGTGGGCATTTAGTGGTATCCCAGGCTCTAGAGTAGTGCTTAGAATAGGTGCTCAAGGCATGCTTGCTGAATAGATCGGTTAATTTATGGAAACAGTATGTCATGTGACACTACCTAGAGACACTGAAATCTTGGTATCTCCGGTGAAACTCAAATTTTTGTATTTATTATTCCCTAGGGAGTTGACGTCTTCCAGTCAGAGACCTCGAGAAGACAGCTGGTTAAAATCCTTATTTGTCCGGAAAGTTGATCCAAGAAAAGATGCTCACTCTAATCTCCTAGCCAAAAGGGAAACAAGCAGTCTATACAAAATACAGTGTGAGTGATAGGTCTGCTATCTTCACAGTTGACTTTTCTCCCTTTGTTCATAAGTTCATCGTGGAATTTTCTTTTGTTTCAGTTCACAATGTTAAACCGGAATGCCTAGAAGCATACAACAAAATTTGGTGTGTATACCAAACTATCATTTACTTGGGGAAAATAATGATTTTAATATTTGTTAGTTCAATCAGCACTTGATAGCAGAGTGAGATCTTTGTTCCATTTTCTTAAAGCTGAACGCTCAGAGGCTTCTTAAATTGAGCTGCGTGGGATTACAAAGGGCATTTTGTAAGCACTCAGACAGTAAATCATCACATAAGCTACAAACCTTAGAATGTTACTAAACTCAGGGTTGGAAGGAACCGTACAAGGTTGTCTAGTCCATCACCTCATCCAGTGCTTCAGTCCTTTCCGCACACCTTCCTGCCTGCCTGTGCGTAGATACATTCATACATTCCGCCTCTGGGCAGCCTTCTAGACTAAAGAGAAAAGTAAGTGCATCAGTTCTTAATTAAATTAATAGAAATAGTATTTTAATGAGCAAAAATAATTTAAAAGCTTTTTTTTTTTACCATTAAAATCTGCTACTTTTATAAGGGAAGAATGATTCTGTCACCAGAATCAGCAAAATTTTCAGAAGCAAAAACCTGTTGTTTATTTTTGGATGTGGTTTGTGAAATAACATTAGTAAAGAATTTCTTACTGCAGCACAATTTTCCTTGTTAAAAAATGCCCTTAAAAAGGCAGACACTTATTTTCTAAATCTTTTCTCATAAAACATCTATGCTGATGTTTCCTTGCGTTATCTTCCCTGTCCTGTTTTTATTCATCTCCTGTCTCAGATTTCTGTCTGTTCATAATTCCATTTGGATGTCTTGCTCTTCCTTCAAACTCAACAGATAGAATCACCTTGCTCTTTCAGCATCGCTGTATGTGTCAATCACCATGGTTTTATTTAACCCTTTCCTTAGTTGTTTGTGATTATTTAGTTACTAAAGGCTGTGTGTTCTCCATTTGACACATATTTTAGTTCTCTGCTTTTTCTTCTCCATCTCTTTCCCAGCCTGTTGAGCCCCATTTCCAACTACCTCCTTTCTGACTTCTTCCTGGACTTGGAGCTGTATCTATACTTCCACCTCAACCTGTAATCCATTGTGCAAAACTTTGTCAACTTGATCTGCTTGAGTTCTGTTTTCTCCTTCCTCTTGTTCTTTTTCTCCTTTCTCTGAAACTTCAGCAGCTCCTTGTTTTCAGTACTTAGAGACTTAACTCCTGCCTGGTTTGTTGGGGCCCCAACAATGAGGTTCTTTCCAGCCTATCCAGTTCTGGGTGTAGGTATTACCTACCTTACAACCTCCAGGTAAGGCCAGGGCTTCCAAAAGCAGGTTGGGGGCTTCCCACAAAGAGGGTTGGCTGCAAATCCATGGATGACTTTGTATTGGTGAAAACCTACGCCCCCCTGGCATCCCCTTCCTGGACCCAGCTGGGTCATTTGTACAGGCTTCCTCCTACAATGGCTCCAGTTCAGGGTTATTTACTTCCTGCTCATGCCATACGACCAAAAGGAAGCCCCTTTCATTTCCCTAACAATCCCAGCCCCGATTCCCATTAATCTCTTGGTTCTGAACATAAGTCTATATGAGTCAGGACAATGACCACACCATGTGTATTTTTAGAAGGGTGGCATTTACTTTTATGGGTGTTTAGTTAGACATAGACCATTCTGACCTTTTCTCTGTTGACTGTTAGTATACACCAGTGATGGCGAACCTTTGAGCTCGGCGTGTCAGCATTTTGAAAAACCCTAACTTAACTCTGGTGCTGTGTCACATATAGAAATTTTTTGATATTTGCAACCATAGTAAAACAAAGACTTATATTTTTGATATTTATTTTATATATTTAAATGCCATTTAACAAAGAAAAATCAACCAAAAAAAATGGTTTTCTCTGCCCCATTCCGCTTTGCCTCTGCTCTCTGCAATCAATGGTAATGGAATGGGTGGTGTGTCCGGTGTGGGATTACGTGATACGCTCAGATCCCCTCAGTGTCATAGGTTCGCCATCACTGGTATACACCCTATCCTGGTCCCCCAGCTCTAGTGGTGACTATTAGTTTACTATCACTCAGTGTCAGCAAATAATTTGAACTGGTTCCAGTTCTGATCCTTGATGTCTTTTATCCATTGTTGAACCTGTATTATACTTTTTATCATAATTTTTCTGTTCAAAAAAAGAAAGGCTTAGCTTTTCTCTTGGCATGGCATAGTTATGTCTCCTTCCCTTTCCCTGTAAATTAGAATCTGCACTATAGGAAGGTTTCCATAGAACCACGCTCTGATACCTCTGTTCAGGTAATACGTTGCCATGACCTGGCGTGGCTTTGCCTCTGCTCTCTGCAGTCAATGCTGATGGAATGGGTGGTGTGTCCGGTGTGGGATTACGTGATACGCTCAGATCCCCTCAGTGGGTTGCATTGAATAGAACCTAATCATTGCTTTCTGTTGTATTTTTCATTTGGATTCTACTGTCACGAAATGTCCTTTGGAACTATTGAAGTTGTGTTGTGTTCTAGCTCTGTCTTCCTCCTTACTTACGGCTGACTTTTCTCTGCCCCGTTACCGCTGCCTGATTGTGCTCTCTCCCCTGACTTAAACATTACTTTCTTCCCTTTCTTATTTTTCCCATGTTCTTTTCCTACTATTTCCATTTCCCTTATTCTTCCTATCTTTGAATCCAGCAAAACTTGGCTTTTATAAACATCACCATTCTTAAGTACTTCTTTCTGAAATGGCAAGTGGCACCCATAGTTCCTAGAATCTTGGAACCTTTAGCTCGTTATCATTTTTATCACTGTACTCAAGTTGAGGGTATCAGAAACCTAAGCTTCTGATAAGTGGGGTATCAGAGTAGAACAGAATTCAGCGAAAAGGTTAATTTTGCATGTTGTTTTATCATAAATATATTCTGAGGTCAATTATCAGAACATGGAGTAGGTGACCTTTTCCTGTTACTGATCATGTGTTGTCCACCTGGTATAATTTTGTTGGTTGTTTAATTCGTGTTGCTGTCTCTTCTCTTTAAGTCAAGAGGTGTTGCCAAAGATTCACGAAGACAAACATTACCCGTGTACGTTGGTGGGCACTTGGAACACGTGGTATGGCGAGCAGGATCAAGCTGGTAGGAAGCAGACGTCTTTGGCATAAGCACTTGTTCCTTAAGCCGTTACAGAATGTTTAATTCCATGCTTGTTTTTATAATCAAAGCTCTCCAAGTCTCAGTCTGGTGTTATAGTTAAAGTGAGAGGAAGGGAAAGTTCATTGCAAAAACTTTTTTATTGTTTTAATATTTGAATCTGTTATTATAACTTTATATTGTAACTCATAGGCAGCATATGGCACATTGTACTTTTGTACTGTGTTAATATTATACGCATCTGGAATATTTTCAAGGTAAGAGAATCATGAAACTCTAAATGGATGTTATCTTTTCAAATGTGTTCCAGTCCACCTCTGGAGGTACGAAGGAGGCTATCCCGCCCTCACGGAGGTCATGAATAAACTCAGAGAAAACCAGGTGATGACTTTGAAAGATGTTTACATTTTTACACTAATGATATACTGGTGTTAGTACAGAATTAAATGTTTTTTGTAGTAAAAATTTTATTATTTGGACTCTCTGAAGATGAATGCAAACATAAAGTAACCAGTTATAATATTATTAAAATACAGTTTTGTTTTATTTTTAATTCTCACCTGAGGACATTTTTTAAAAATATATTTTTATTAATTTCAGAGAGGAAGGGAAAGGGAGGGAGAGATAGAATTATCAATGATGAGAGAGAATCATTGATTAGCTGCCTCCTGCACGCCCCACACTGGGGATCGAGCCCACAATCTGGGCATGTACCCTGACCGGGAACCAAACTGTCACCTCTTGGTTCATAGGTCGACGTTCCACCACTGAGCCACGCTGGCCAAACCTGAGGACATTTTTCATTGATTTTTAGAGAGAGAGAGGGAGAGAAACATTGATGTGAGAGAGAAACATTGATAGGTTTCCTCCCATATATGCCCCAACCAGGACTGGGGATTGATTCCACAACCTAGATATGTGTCCTGACCAGGAATCAAACCTGGGGCCTTTTAAAAGTGTATAGGATGACGTTCCTAGCAGCTGAGCCACACCAGCCAGGGCTAAAATAGCAGTTCTCATTCTAAAAGTCAGTTGTACTTAGAAACTGAAAAGCTGGTACTTTGAAACCGGTAAGTCAACACTCTAGACACAATCAACCTTTGGTTAACTAACACCTGCTTCAGGAACATCTAGCCACATATTCTTTACCTTGGGCTGACTTTGCTATCCTCTCCCTCCCTAACAGGTGCATGTTAGTGGAGAGAATTTTAACAGACAGACATTATTAGGAAGGAAACCCATTTGAAAAAAAATTTTTTTTATTGATTTTAGAGTGAGAGGAAGGGAGAGGGAGAGTTAGAAACATCAATTGGCTGCCTCCTGCACACCCCCTACTGAGGATTGAGCCTGAAATCCGGGCATGTGCCCTTACTAGGAATCAAACCAGCAACCTCTTGGTGCGTGGGACAATGCTCAACCACTGAACCACACCAGCGGGGCAGGAAAGAAAACCTTTTGTATAGCTTCCCAGTCCAAATATAAATGGCTTTTGGATTCTTTGATTTTTGTTTTGTTTTGTTTTGTTTGAATTTTTATGAGTTTATCTGAGCCAAACTTGCCCGCAAGCAAGATCTCAGATACTCCCAATTCTTTGATGGTTTGTAGTCTTCATGTCACTGTTGTTATTACACTGTCACCCCCTGTTAGGAGAACCTAAAAAGTGGGAAATTGCATTTGTTTATATTGTCATTTAAATAATTAGGGTGGCCATGTAGCTTGTCATCTAAATCTGGACACTTGAGAGTGAAAGGGAATGGTAATAGTCGTTGGGCTGATTTGATAAGATGTAAACTGGGCCCTAACCAGTTTAGCTCAGTGGATAGAGCGTTGGCCTGCGGACCAAAGGGTCCTGTGTTCAATTCCAGTCAAGGGCATGTACCTTGGTTGCGGACTCCTCTCTGGCCTGGGCCCTGGTCAGGGGCGTGCAGGAGACGCAACCAATGGATGTGTTCCTCTCACATCGATGCTTCTCTCTGTCTTTCCCTCTTTCCTCCGTTCTCTCTAAAAGATCAATGGAAAAATATCCTCGGGTGAGTATTCACCAAAAAATAAAAATAAAAAAAGATGTAAACTGGGACTGTCTCAGAACATTGGGACCCTATTTGTAATAGTATTCTATTATAGGAGGAATGCAACTGTTACTAAAGCGGGCTTATGTATAAATACTAGGTGATTTCATGAGCACATTTTTTCACTCGAAGGAATTTTTGCATTTCCGGAAGGCAAGAAGCAACATGCTTCTTTCCAGGAAGAATCAGCTGCTATTAGAATTCAGTTTCTGGAATGAGCCTGTTCCACGGCCAGGACCTAATATATATGAACTCAGATCTTACCAACTTCGAGTAAGTACTGAAATATGAGTTAACTGTTCCTAATGAGTACCCTTAATGCTGATAAAAAAGTTGAGTGTACATTCTGTGATTTGTTTGGCATTATATTTTGGCTCGTTGTCACCCCTATCTAGTCCTCTTTTCTTTTTTTTTCTTTTTTTAATCTTCGTAGTTTCTCATTCCTTCTCTTCTGCTAAGCTCTTTTGTCTTTTCTAATCTTATACATAATATTTATTATTTGACATTATATAGCATTTCTATTTTTAAGAGGAAAGACCTAAAATGCAGCACTAAGTACATTATTTAGCATCTAATGTAATTGAGCTAAAGCAACTAATAAATGTGTGACTATTGAATAAATTGATTCATTAATTTATTAGATTAAAGATTATAAGATTAAAAGGGAATAAATAATATTTTGTAAGACTTTCTAGATGTCCGTCCACTAAATGACTACTAGCAAGAAAGCCCAGATAGCACCATTGTTCAACACTCACCATCATACTGGAAATTCAACGTGATGTCCTTATTAAGTTTACTTAAATAGAATTTTTTTAAAGCTTTCAAAATAAAGTCTGAATGAATACCTACCAACAGTTTAATAATTAAGTACATCTGGAGGATGGGCCTAAGCATGGTTTTGAGAGCAACCATAACTGAATGACTTATGGTAGGTTTATAGTTGTGGGTGAAACAGTTTATTCTTGTGTTGTTATGTGTTAATTACTGTATTATTTCCCATACAAACAACTGTAAACCTACTTTTGCCCCACCCAGTATGTTGTCTTCTTATATGAAGCCATAGACTGTTTTATTTCCACTAGAGGATAAGTATGAACACAGTGAGTAATAATATTTTGTTGCTTTTTTTTAATTATTGATTTTTTACAGAGAGGAAGGGAGAGGGATAGAGAGTTAAAAACATCGATGAGAGAGAAACATCGATCAGCTGCCTCCTGCACACTCCCCACTGGGGATGTGCCCACAACCAAGGTACATGCCCTTGACCAGGATCAAACCTGGGACCCTTAAGTCCGACACTCTATCCGCTGAGCCAAACCGGTCAGGGCTATTTGGTTGCATTTTTTAATTTGTTACATCTCACATTATTAAAAATTAATTTTTAAGTTAGTTTTCTCATTTGTTTTATTACACTTTTATTCTATATTTCTTCATAAGAGGACTAATAAGCCAAAATTCAAATCTCTTTTCAGCCAGGAACTATGATTGAATGGGGCAATTACTGGTGAGTATATTACCAAATGGTGAGTTTGTAAGTCTTAGTAATAGATTATATTAGGCCATCATGTTAAGTCTAGGGGTAAATTCTGGGGATAATGCTGTGATTTGATACTAGACTATTGTGTTGTTTGACATTTTTATTATGAAATTTTTCAAACATATACAAAACTAGGGGGAATAATCCATGGATTCCCCTCTTTCCATTCCCTTTACTTAGCTTCAATAATTATCAACACATGGCCAGTCTTGATTGGAGAGGGGCGCACAAGGGATCTTTCTGCGCAATTGGATTGTAGTGATGGCTGCACAAGCCTGAAATTTACTTTAAAAACATGGATTGTACACTTACGTGAATTTTATGGTATGTAAAATATACCTTGATAAAAGCTACCAATGACATACCTCACTAAAGAGAATTTATACACGAATCCAAGGCTGACTCAAAGTGAGGAAACTGATTAATGTAACACATACAATGAGGCTGGAATTAGGTGCCCAAAACCTGCTCTGGCCTCTGCACTCCCAACACATGCTTCCATGCCGTTGTTAGAGCATTTATCACACCCCAGCAGCGCCTTCCGTTTCCAGTTCTACAGCTGCTTGCAAGGTCTGGCACATCCTGAGGGGTAAGTGTTGAATGGATGGCAAAAAACTAGTGGTCACATAAGAAAAGAAAGTCTGTTGCAGTTGCCATATTGTAGACAAGCTCTGTGCCTTAGTGGAAAGATTACAGTATATTCATGCAGTGGGATTCTATACAGTGGTTAAAGTAAATCTGATCTGTACCTGTTAGCAGAGTCATCTTGGAAACACCACATTGAGGAGAGAGTTAAAAATATGTACAACATGATGTCTTTTATGTAAATTTTAAAAAGATTTTAAAAAGTTATATAGACAAGATATTTAACAAGAGCTATATAAAAAGATATAACTATTGTTCATAGATACATACATATAAAGTAGAAATATAAAACCATGGACAACAAGACTCATATTCAAGAGCGAGAACTACTTCCAAAGAGTAGTGACTGATGGGGGAGGAAGACAGGGTTGGCGATGAGGAGGATTAAAAGAGAGCTACAATGCAAAAAGAGCTGAAGCAAATACAATAAAACGTAGTGTTCATGTTTTAAAAATCTAGGTGACTAGAATGGTTAAAATCCTATATAATAAAACCCTAATATGCAAATTGACCAAACGGCAAATGACCAGTCACTATGACACACACTGACCACCAGAGGGCAGACACTCAACGCAAGAGCTGTCCCCTGGTGGTCAGTGCACTCCCACAGGAGGAGCACCACTTAGCCAGAACCCAAGCGCACAACTGGCAAGTGCAGTGGTGGTGGCAGGAGCCTCTCCTGCCTCTGCGTCAGCGCTAAGCCATCAGTCAGACATCCCCCGGAGGCTCCCGGACTGCGAGAGGGTGCAGGGGACTGAGGGATTCCCCCCCCCCCTCCAGTGCACAAATTTCATTCACCGGTCCTCTAGTATTTCATAATTGAAAAATTTTAAATCATCTTAATTCATATTCAGAAGTCATTTGATAAAATTTGACACATTTTATTAGAGATGCTAATTCCTAATTTTAAAAAAACACTAAAATTAGGAATAAAGAACATTTTATTTAAATCAGGGGTTGGCACAAACTTGTCTGTAAAGGACCAGATAGTAAATACAATAGGCTTTGTGGACCTTGCTATGTTGGTCACTGCTACTTAGCTCTGCTGTGTAATGCGAAAGCAACCTCGGGCAGTGTGTAAATGAATAATGTGACTGTTCCAACAAACTTTATTTATGGATGCTGAAATTTGAATTTCCTACTTTCATGTGTCATGAAATAAAATTTTTTGGGTTTTTTTTTCAAGCACTTAAAAATGTGAACACCATTCCTAGTTCCTGGGCCATAAAAACAAGCTGCATAGGGTGGGATTTAGCTCAAGGTCTGTAGTTTGCTGGCCCTGATTTAAATGATAAAACTATCTCTCCATTTTAACAGCTACTTTAAACTTAATGGTGAAACACAAGAAGCATGCTCATTACCATTAAAACAAAATACTACCACCTTTCACCATTATGATCTATAGTAATAAAAGGGTAATATGCTAATTAGACTGGATCTCATTCTGGACGAAGCTGGGACTGGAGGGAAGCCTGGGTCCCAGGTGCCTGCTGGTGGCCAGTGGGAAACCTGGTTCCTGAGTGCCTGCTGGCAGCTGGAGCAAAGCCCAGGTGCCTGCCAGCTGCTGGAGCAAAGTCCAGGTCCCAAGTGTCAGAGGGAAGCTGGTGCCGGCAGCTGGGGGAAGGAAGGCCTACTCTTGCACGAATTTCGTGCATCGAGCCTCTAGTTGTATAATAAAAGTGTAATATGCTAATTAGACCGGACAGCCAAACAACCTTCCAGACAAAGCTGGGGCTGCGAGGGCTGAGGCCCTTGCACGAATTTTGTGCATTAGGCCTCTAGTAATTGTATGTTGTATTTGGAAATCCTGACTATTGTAATAAGAGAAAAGACAAGCCAAATATCTATATATATAAAAGCCTAAGCAACCATTCGACCAGTAGCTATGACACGCACTGACCACCAGGGGGCAGACACTCAACTCACAGGCATGGAAACATGGAACAGGCTGATGAATCTCAGAGGGAAGGAGGCAGGAGGGAGGGCAGGAAGAGATTAACCAAAGATCTTAAATGCATATTAGAGGCCTGGTGCATGTATTCATGCACCAATGGGGTCTCTTGGCCTGGCCTGCAGGGACCGGGCCAAAACCAGCAGTCTGACATCCCCCAAGGGGTTCTGGATTGCAAGAGGTTGCAGGCCAGGCCGAGGGACCCCACCAGTGCACGAATTTGTGCACTGGGCCTCTAGTATAATAATATAAAGCCTCAATAATTAAGAGGTATGCAAGAGTAGATTATTGGTCATTGGTCAGCTATTGACCCTTGGTTCATCTTTATCCTTAAAGGAGAACCTGTGACTTTTATTTATTTTCAACATATATGCTCTTCTTCTGTTACAAAATTTCTTGCATTGGACTAGATAATTTTTAAGAACTGTTCTAGCTCCAAAAAATGGTTCTATGATCTTTATTTCTAATGAGTCTTTTCTTTTTAGGTCATCAAAGGTTAAAGAATGCAAAGTTAGAAATTCCTTTATTTTGAAAACTAAGAAATATATATTTGATTGTACATATGGGGGAGGAAAAAAACATTTTCCTCCCACCCTTTTAAATCCTGGCTGGACTAATCAAATTAACATAAGACAGATTGATAGGAGAAAATGACCAAATTTATTATGTATGTTCCCTAAGAATATGAGACCCTAGGACATACCTGGCAGTTAAGGCTTCTATGCCATCTTGAGCCAAGGAGAAAGGAGTGCTGTGGTTTGGGACTTCAGAGGCAGCAAGGCAATTCACATGGAGATGAAAAAGCAAACATTTGCTAACAAAACAAAACAAAAATAATGTTTGCTGGGCCATCTTTAACAGTGAGACACAGAGAGGACTTTGACCAAACAGGCCTTGCTCCCTGTCTATGGCACCTGGTCTGTCTTACACAGTAGTTATCTTTGCTAATAGCTCCCTTCCTGTAGCATGTCCTCTATCTAAATTCTCTTAGGCAGTTAGGGGAAGTCTTTCATTTCCTAAAAATAACCAGTTTAAAGTAATGTCTCAAAAGTATTTCGGGGTGGCAACTCACTTTCCCTCATATTACAGGCACCGTTTTATTAACCCCTTCCCCCGCAGAAACGTGTATACTCGTTTTCACAAAATGTTCTTTTTCAGTCGTCGACGAGTATACTAAGAAAATATGGTAAAAAAATATGGTTTATAGGAAGACGAGTTACAAACTGTTTTCATAACCAGCATCAAAAATACTATATAGAACCAAAATAAAAAAATTAGTCTGAAAAAGAAACGTTTTTAACAAAAAAATTGTTGGGGAAGGGGTTAAGGGTTTTTTTGAGGGGGGAGAGGAGCTTGTATATGTAATAATTTAGTTGTCCATAGCGTCGGATTGTTCTGGGGTTGTTGGCTTTTGTTTTTGCTTTTGTTTTTTTGTTTGTTACTAATTAAAATTTGCCCCCCATGGAATCCGTGAGGAAGAACTGAGATGATTCTTCAGTTATTTTGAAAACTACTTATAAAACCAGTTCAGCGTTCAATTTATATTTTGGCACATAGGTAACTATTTTAAGATGGTGATCTCCTCTTCACTACATGCTTCTGATTTTGACCAGGCTAAGGCAAGTATGTCTTCTTTGCCCACTGTAACTGAGCTGGAAAAATTCAGAATGAAATGAATAATCCTGAATATTTATCACTGGCAATGAAGGAGCATTTTTTCCTTCTGAGTTAGACTGCACGTTAATGTGATTTGCTTAATCTCAATAATTTACCAATCAGATTTGTAATTTTTGTGAAGACGTTGATCCATTAATTCTAAATGCAAAAGTTAAAGAATTTAATATCATTTGGGGGTAACCCATAGGGGCAATAACAAGAGATCCCTCCTTCACCAGAAAAGAACCTGAAAGCGTGGGGCACATGTATGAGAGCAGAGGATTTCGACGTGATCTTAAGGAGCCTGGCTTCCTCCCTCCCACCACAGGTTGCCCTTGCTCTAACCCAGGGGTGGGCAAACTTTTTGACTCGAGGGCCACAATGGGTTCTTAAACTGGACCGGAGGGCCAGAACAAAAGCATGGATGGAGTGTTTGTGTGAACTAATATAAATTCAAAGTAAACATTACATAAAAGGGTACGGTCTTTTTTTTTTTTTAGTTTTATTCATTTCAAACGGGCCGGATCCGGCCTGCGGGCCGTAGTTTGCCCACGGCTGCTCTAACCCCTGCCCCCTGACCCTTTGGTGATGTTCTAATTCAGTTACTATGAAGTTTGCCTCCAGGAAGGGAATTCACGAATCAATTCAACTGAAAATCATCCCTAGAGGGTTATGTCTCCCTGTACATATTAGTAGATTGGCATGCTTGCTCATTTGCCTCCAGCTCTTCACAGTGAATTAGAATAAACCCATCTTCCCAAGTCCTGCCACCTCTGGGACCACGATAGAAAGCCTAGGTAGTGTTGATATAAATTCTTTCAGCTTTGATTCTAGAAAACTGCTTTTGGAAAAATATATACATTTCAAAATATTTTTAGGAAATGCATCACTAAATATAAAAATAAAGTACCTGGAGCAGATATGAAAGAAGGTGTTGGAAGAGCTGATACCTTTTGCAATAGGAATTCTTAAGGAAAGTTAAAGACAGGTGCCAATTGTCAGCCAATTTAATCACAATTTCATGCTATACGAATAGAGACAACGTATGTCCATACTTTCCTCCACACATAATACACAGTGAATGCCATTTGCTACTCATTTTCCTAATGGTTTGCTCTGGTAAGAAGAAATACCCAGCAGAAGCTTCAGTTTTGATCCTGATGCTGTGTGGCCCCGAAGTCCCACCCTCATGGTCCTGTGTGCTTCCGAGAGGTTGCAAATCTTGGAAATCGCCTTTATAGTTCAGAGAGCTGCCGTGATTCTCTGAGTCACTGTCTCCCGCTGCTGTGAGGGTGTGCTTCCTTCATCTCAGCCCGTTCTCCCTGTGGCATCTCGGGTGTCTTCATACCCAGGTTTCCCTCACTTTCAGCGAGTTTTATAAGAAGCCATTCTTAAGTTCACTGGTCCTATCCTCCGCCACCTTTCTTGACTTTATGTGAAGAATCAGCATGCCCTAATCGGTTTGGCTCAGTGGATAGTGTTGGCCTGCGGACTGAAGGGTCCCAGGTTCGATTCCGGTTAAGGGCATTCCTGGTGAGGGCACATGCCTGGGTTGCCGCCCCCCAGTTGGGGGGGGGGGGGGGGCGTGCAGGAGGCAGCTGATCAATGTTTATCTCTCGTCGATGTTTCTAACTCTCTATCCCTCTCCCTTCCTCTCTGTAAAAAATCAATAAAATATATTTTTTTAAAAAAGAATCAGCAGTGCAACCACATATCCTCATGTTTTTATTTTAAAAGTCATTAATGTTTACCCACAAAAATGGCTAGTATAGCTATAGAAAGGTACGTTTACATGTTACATATATTAAAATAACTTGCAATTGCATCTGATAATTTTTTTTAAAATTAGTCTTATTCTGAAAAACTTGTTCCGAGTATGGAAGAAATTTACTGATTCTTGTGACCATCCTAATTCAATGTCTGAACCTTGTTCTATTTTTTCCTTGCAGGGCTCGTGCAATTCGCTTCAGACAGGATGGTGATGAAGCTGTTGGAGGATTCTTCTCTCAGATTGGGCAGTTATACATGGTGCATCATCTTTGGGGTATTCATTGTTTTATTCCTTCATTTTTGTGTTCCTGGGACTTCACAGTTTATTACTAAATAAAAGGTACTAGGCAGTAAAGGGTATCTCAAGTCAGTCATCTGAAACTGTAGCAAATGCAAATGTCACAATGGAAGCTAAGTTCTGGGCTGTCTGGAATGAGAGGTCAACAGCAAAAGTGTCCATAGACTTCTGGTAAACTGATCATCCAGGAGGGGATAATGGTGAAAGGAAACAGGTGACGTCAGCAACCATGGCAGAGCAAGATGGTAAAGCTACTGAGTGCTTCACGGCACGGTCCCTACCACCCTTTCTGGGCCCTGCACCCTCTCCATTGCTGCCTCAGAGGCAGCTCCCTGCACGTGAACTCGCTGCCCGCCGGGGTCTTGTTCTCACTGGCCTCTTCCTTCTTCGGTATCTTTCAAGCCTGACTCAGTGTCCCCCTCCCCCGAAGTGCATGTCACCCTCCTGAGCCCCAGTAGTCACAGCTGTGGCTGTCTGTGTCTGTCTCCCTGCTGGAACAGGAACATTCTGGGCACATTTGTAAATGGTTATTAAAGTTTAAAGAAATGAAAAGCCTAACTTATTTCCAGACCATATCAGTGAACTAAGGGTGAGTTTGACCTGTTTGGTCCCACCAGGTGCCACACCCCGTCTGCCTGCTGTGTTGGCATGTCTGGGTGACAGAGGTACGGTGACCTAGTTAATGAGGGGTAAAGCAAACATGAATGACATGTCCCAAGGCAGTGTGTGATCATAACACAGGGCGAAAATTAATAAAAGATGGAATAGTAGCTAAACTTAGGATCTAGATGGGATTGGCAGGTAACCATGGGAAGGAAAGACTAGAACAGTGATGGAGACATGAGAAATTAGAAAAAGGGCTCAGAAAACTACAAAGTGCAGACTGGCTGAATGGTAGAATATGTACCAGGAGCCTAAGACTGATGGTTAAGCCGAGGTAGAAAAGTAGTTTTTACATTGTGTTCCTGGAACACCCTGCAAACCAGGGTCTGGAGAGGAGACCCCCACCCTCCCCCCACCAATCACTGCTTCGACCAGGTGCTCATCTCAGCTGCACACGTGGGGCTTCCTGGTCATTTAGGAGACTGAAAACCCTGCACCCAATGACAGATGCCACAAATAACCCGCATCTCCACAGAACCTCGGGGACAGCAGTGTCCTGGGGTTTTTCGCTAGCTGCGATTTGACCTCATCAGTGTAAGCGTTTTCAAATGTAGGTTTGGAGACAGAACTTTAAGTAATGTGTTGTGTTCCTGCCTTTTAAGATTATATAAATCTAACCTTCATTGATTTGAGGTAGGGGTGGAGTCATTTTTCTGTTTTAGTGTATGGTCTGTCCAGAGGACATAAACTGAAAAGTCAGACCTCTTCACTCTCGTCCTCTGAGCTTGGAGAGGCCTCCGGGAGTGGCTCCTGCACATCCTCCTAGACATACTCCATACATGAGCCGCACAGGGATGTACTTGATAGGTCAGGGTCACCATGTGCTTTGACTCGCAAACGGAGGTCACGCCATGTGCACACTCCGTTCACTTCCGTGCCCACAGCATGTCTGAATGGGGACGCCCAGGTGAGGGAGTCAGGAGATAGACACAGGCAGGCACTAGAGTGAGTGGCAAAGCTCTGACAGGCTGTGGCGGACACAGGACAGTGCCTTTACCTCTGTCCCATGGGGAGGATGCGAGGCTTCAGGGAGCAACAGCAGGGTGAGAAGTCCACCAGGATCCGCCTCATGCAGACAGAGGCCAGGAACAACGTGGATTTCAGTGTCCAAGAGAGGCCAGACTCTACACCTGTGTCTTCTTAGGCAGTGCCCTTCTCCCTCCTCCTTCGTCCCCAGTCAGTGTCCCAAGTGTTCACTCCCCGCTTCCTAGTTTATACAGAAGAGTATTGAGATATGCAGAGATGAATTCTCAGTTACCTGTCTTCGAAACTCACCCTCACTTTGCCCAAAGTTGGTACTAAATTCCCAAAGTAGTCTCCGTGAAAACTAGATGAGCAGCTGGATCAATACTTAGTGCTGTACGAGTGGAATGTAGGGCATTCTGTTTGGTTTACATCTTGTTTTTTCTGTGTGGTTATTTCAGCTTACAAGGACCTTCAGACAAGGGAAGATATACGGAATGCAGCATGGCATAAACATGGCTGGGAAGAATTGGTGTATTATACAGGTACCTATATAATATAATTTTATTCTTCTCACGTTATTGTTTTATTATTCACCTCGAAGTTAATATGTACTTTTTTAAAATAGTATATTGTTCTAGATGGTGAATTATAAGGTTGGGGTGGCAAGGGAGTCAAATTTTTCTTTAATAGTTACATCACTTTTTTTCAATAAAGAAGAATATTCATTCTTTAACATATGTAGTTGGTACAGTTTTCAGACCCTTGTATGTTGTAAATTTTACATCATTAGTTTTTTTTGCACATTTCTACATTCTCTGAAAATTTATTTAAAAATTTTTCTAAGCATTTCCTTTCTCAACAAAATTGTGCATTCACAAAATCATTACAATTTAATACAGCAATGAAAAAGTAATTTTGAAATTTAACTTGATATTTAGACTTTCGTGTGTGTGTGTTTGTATATACATGTATACCTATGATGCATGTATAACCACATACATATGTACTATGAAAGCATGGCTGCTTGATCTTTATAAGAAAAATAGGGCTAAATACAACCCGGCCTACCAATATCGGTAATAAGTACCAGCCATATTGCATGTAAGTACATTTATGCCCATGTACTGCCAAGAAAATCAAGGAGTAATTTGTTCTAAAAAATAAGTCATACAATTGTGTCTTTTGCTGCTTATTCTTACACTTTCATCAATTTTCAGAGGTGTGTTCTCTGCAGTGAGTTTTATAAGTACAGTGTAGGAATACAGTTAGGTGCAACATTACTTTCTTTTATATAAATTTATTTTAATTCAAAGAACCTTTTGAGAAAACACTATTTTCCTAATTTCCTACAAATTACACACATCTCTAGACAGAATCTGTTATAATTTTAATAACATTTTATAGGATGCTAGCTGATCTGTCATTATCTTGTATTTTCCAATATTTTATTCTGTGATTTCAAGCAGCACAACCCTGAACATTCTCAGAAATCTGTTTGTTGATGTGTATTTACCATTATCTGTTCAGAAAAGAGCCAGCACAGTAACCTTGACCCTGTGTTCAGTTCCACTTATTCAGGAAATGGAATCCAGAATCATGATCCCACAGAAGACCTCTCCCCTCCAGTAGAGCTGCAGAGTTTAGATGTGCCTACATAAATTCATGTGACAAGTATTTGTCATAAATTAATTTTAACTGTGTATCAAGTGAAAAACACTGAAGTGTAAACTGCTGTATATAGCTTATGAGAGATCCCTTTTCTTTAAAATTTACATAAGTCTAAGAAAAGGAAACTTACAGTTTGATTGTAACAGTGCTCTGTAGTCCTCTTTGAAACACCCCTGTGTTTGTTGAATAAACCTGGTAATACTGAACCATCCTTCCCACCCTCCGGGAAAAGAGGGCCCAAATTAAAAATTTGAATCCTCTCTAAATAAGAATCTAACCATGAAAAAAAATATTAATCATTTCTTTTAAAAAGCAAATCTGTCTTATAGTTACAGATTTTTAGACAAATTTCTTGTATCAGGAAGAAATACAAATTTTGTCATGTTTCTCTGGCAGTCTTTTTGAGTCTCAGACTAGGAACAAATTATGAGTAAACCCAATCTGACTGTTTTCGTTCACTCCCATTTTCAATCAGTCGGCATAGTGAATGTCGTCACTAAGATGATCACGCTGCCAGGGTACATTGAGGCCGATTCAGTCCTTGCACAGCGTGAGGTGATGTCTCTATATGAGAGGGAAAATAGCTTGAACCTGTATATCATGTGATTTTGAAATGGACACCTTGAATAGTACTAATTTTTATTTGTAATATTTTTCTATAACAAAATGAGAAGCACTTGAGAAAGGTTTTATTTTATAAACAATCATTCATGACCTCAGACATTGTCCATTCATATTCTAGTAAGGTCACAGCAGATACTTGCACAATCATGCATGAGGAGTGGTGTGTGCTGAGATTTCCATTGGCATAAAGCTGCATAGTTGTCTAGCTCTGTTTGATTTCGTTTTTTAATATAGTGTGCCAGTTTTGTGAATGTAATCATGTAAAAGTCCTCTTGAAATGAAAAATTGTCTGATCCCCAAATTAAGTAATTTATGTGTAAAATAAAGTGTGAATAAATCTCATATCAAATTTCAAACTTTTACATGTGAATGATTTTCTCCAAGAACATATAAAAGTCAATAAAATTCTCTGACTTTTCACATATGACATGCTTGCGATCTTTTTTATGAACTTGTGCTGAAAATGACCCTGTCGCTCTTGAAAAATAGCTTGTCCCAGTTCAGTGGGCGAATGTGAGTCTACAGAGTAAAATACAGTCAGACCTCGGTTCTCAGACACCTTCCATTTTGAACTTGATTCTCCACCAAGTTGATCACAGAGAAAATGTCTTGCTTGTTAAACAGACCTTTCATACGGGTACATCATCATGACAAAAGGCATCTCTCCGTTTACTGCTAAACCTCCCTTTGTTAAAATCTCAAGAAATTGTGATGTGAATATTTTTGTGGGTGTTTTTGCTCTTGTTGCTGGCTAAATGGATGATTAGCACAATCTAAAGCATAAAGAGGCCATCATCGAGTGCTAATGTTGCTAAGGGTGTGAAAGAAAGTGATCACAGGCAAATGAAGAGGTAGAAAAACTGTTGAAAAGCATTTTGCTGGTGAAGCTAATTTATCAAAGTATCACTTTATTTTAGCATTTCCTGCCCACTTTGTGAAATCCTTTTATTAAACCCCTGAATAGAATAAATTGTATTCTTTTGTACCACTATTAATTTGGGGGCAGTATTAAAAACTTCTGATCTCATTTCCCATTCATTGAGTATAAGTCTGGCGAATATTACTTACATACGCCAACTCATTTTTAATGGTCATTCATGTGATATCACCCTACTGCCTTTAAAAGGCCTCGTGGACCCACACTTGGCTGAACCTGCTTCTTCTCTCTATTCTCACAACTGCCTATGAAAGATCCTTTTTCAGTTCTACATTAAACTTTTTTTCTTAAATTTATACTTTTGATTTCTGGCTGAGACATAGATGTTCAATAATATGTTTGATGAATCAATAGAAGGAATGAGAGGAAATAAGAGAGAAAAGGAAGGAAGGAAGGAATAGAAAGTATGGAGACTGTCAGCTCTAATTAGAAAACAACTGGGACTCTCAGAAAGCAGGGCGGGGACTCTATTCATACACATTTTTTCATTGAATTTTAGAAGAGGAAGGGAGAGAGAAACATTGATGTGAGAGCATAACATTGATCAGCTGCCTCTTGCACACCCCCAATCCCAGGATCAAACCTGCAACCTGGGCTTGTGTCCTCACTGGGAATGAAACAGGAACTGCCTATGAAAGATCCTTTTTCAGTTCTACATTAAACTTTTTTTCTTAAATTTATACTTTTGATTTCTGGCTGAGACATAGATGTTCAATAATATGTTTGATGAATCAATAGAAGGAATGAGAGGAAATAAGAGAGAAAAGGAAGGAAGGAAGGAATAGAAAGTATGGAGACTGTCAGCTCTAATTAGAAAACAACTGGGACTCTCAGAAAGCAGGGCGGGGACTCTATTCATACACATTTTTTCATTGAATTTTAGAAGAGGAAGGGAGAGAGAAACATTGATGTGAGAGCATAACATTGATCAGCTGCCTCTTGCACACCCCCAATCCCAGGATCAAACCTGCAACCTGGGCTTGTGTCCTCACTGGGAATGGAACAGGCAACCTTTCAGTGCACGGGGCAATGCCCAACCAATGAGCCACACCGGCCAGGGCTTTAGTCATACTATTTTTGATGCAAGTTCCTTAGAAATTAATATGCCTAAAGCTCAGTAAAAATTCAAAAGGAAGGCAATAAACATGGATAGAATTATGTTCAGAATTAGAAACTGAGCAGCAAAGTACTGAACAATCTTCTAACTAGTACTAACACTTTTCCCAGAGTTCAGTGACCATTAAAAATGAAACTTGAGCCCGGCCAGCATGGCTCAATGGTTGAGCCTTGACCTATGAACCTGGAGGTCATAGTTCAATCAGTCAGGGCACATGCCTGGGTTGCAGGCTCCAGTGTGGGGCGTGCAAGAGGCAGCCAACCAATAATTCTCTCACATCATTGATGTTTCTCTCTCTCCTTTTCTCTCTGAACTCAATAAAAATACATTTTTTAAAAAAATGAAACGAATTTTTTGCAAAACAGGCCTTCCATTTGTTGTAACGTACCCCGCGAATCACAGAAGGACGCCTCAAGAAGTCGAATTAAAGAGTCACATTTATTGCAATCCGGGACTATGACGGGCCATTCCCAAATCTCATAGCAATAAGATGGTAAAAACCAGACTTATATAGGCAAAAATCACAAAGGTATTGATTACATCCCAGGGTTTGGAATGAGGCACCTGGCTCACAAAAAAGCAGATTACAGAAGCAGAATTAAGCATGTTAATTACAGTTTCGGGTCTCAGGGTCACTGAATTGACAGAAATACATTATCTAGAGCCCTTGGGTAACCTGGGTTAAACTTAGGCATGTTATCTAAATTACAGTTTTGGGTCTCCGGATCACTGAGTTGATAGAAACACATTATCTAGAGCCCTTGGGTCTCCGACCACTGAGTTGTCAGGACAATTTAGAGTAATTGTGCTGTCCTGGTCTCAGGACCACTGATTCAGCTGGAATGCACCACCTGTGGCCACTAAAACAATTTTAGGGTAATTGTGCTGTCCTGTTTCCCAGGTACAGAAGAATGTGCTTTGATAACCAGTAAGATCACAATCAATGGGAGAGTCATTCAATCAATAAGGCCTTCAATCGAATGGGATGATTTGTACAATTCAGAAAATCAAAATAACCTGTCCATGGTTAAACAAAGCAAATAGGTACCATACTTCACATTCTAGGAGGTCAGATTTCATCTCTGCTGGATTAATATATATTGACACCTGTGATCACAATGTTCATTTAATAAGCTCCTGGCTTGACTCTAGTGAAGCAGATAAGGAATGCTGTGCAATCATGGCCTGGGTTCCAGCTCTGAACGTGACCATTAACGGTTGTGAGCTCTTGTGAGCTCGTTTCCCACCTGTTAAAAAGAGGACCGCCTAAACCAATGGACATGGACAGCAGGGGGATGGGAGGCTGGCCTCAGGGTCGTGACGTTTGCGAGAAAACATAAAAACACCTTGGAAAATGTGAAATAAACAGTATGACCGGTGGTCAGACAACGCCCCACGTTTTCTGAACCTGACCATAAGGATCCTGAGGCAAAAGCCATGGTGTGTGTGCCATCCCTTCCTGAGGCTGACCACCAGAACCCCTGCAGCCCGGCCCCAGATCTAGCATCCTGCCCCCTGCTTTGGGGAGTGGCAGCCAGGTGGGCCTCCCTAGGGGCAAGCAGAAGCCCTTGTCTCCAAGTACAAGAGAAAGAAGCTCACAGCAGGAGTCTCACCGAAGGAGATGGGGGCGAGGAAGGGGATGAAGGCCACAGGGCTGCCTTGGTTTTCTAAGCAGATAAAAGTTTTGAGGGACTTGTTTCAACTTAATGCCATGACACATTCCAGTTCCTCATGTTAAGACTCCCACTCCTCCCTGTTTCGTTTACATAAGCAGTGTTGATAATCAGCAAGACAGACGTGTGGCAGGACAGGAAGACGCGTAATACCGCCGCCTCGTTGCGTCCCGTCCCAGTGGAGCCACACACATCACTCCCGGGAGAGCAATTCTGTAGCGGATTCCCACGAGGCAGAAAAGCATGATACCTACAATAAAGAATTTTTAAAGAAAACTGCTTAATGTTTAGTAGGTGTGTGCATGTGATAAAACTCTTCACAATTAATTTAATGAATAAAGAAAGAGATCGTAACAACAACAAAAGCATGAAAGAGGTGGGCGCAGTGGTTGCCTCATTTCAAACTCACCCCTCGGACACAACAAAGAAGGAATTGTGAGCTGCTTTGTGCCACTGGCTGGGAGCTGGGGAGCCTGTGGGCCAGAGGAGGGGTTGTGTCGCTGCTATAAAAGGCTTCATGTGGGTATCACGATTTCTCAGCGGATCAGACTCCTCGGAGCCAAATTCAATGTGCACCTCCAGTTCAGGCCTATGGATGCCAGGCTCCCGGGGCCACAGCTTCTCAGGCCTCTGCCTATCCTGGCGGCGAGGACTTGCTCCAGCTCATGCACACTGGGTGTTGGCAAAGCCGAGGCAGCTGGCAGCGCCCTTCACAGACCCGGCCTGCCCGGTCCTGCCCAGAGCACAGCGCTGGCTCGAGTCCAAATGCCGCCAAACGGCTTCTAGGAGAGCTGCCAGGGAGCTTTCACAACGAGGGACAACTGGGGAACAAGCACCTCCTTGTTGGTGATCTCATTTAAATGTTGCCAGACCTATCCCATGTCGCCCCATAGAAATTCTGATGTTGAAGGAAATCTGATTCAGCCGATTTGATTATTTGGCTAAATAATTACCTGCTTACTTGGCCAAATTTGATTGTTTGGTTATATTATACATTTTTCAAGTAATTTCCAATATTAAACCCTCTGGCCTCTTCTATTTAATCACAGTACCCATTGCCTGCCTCTTCCCAAATCCATCGTGGGGTTTTTTTTTTTTATCCTCACCTGAGGATATTTTTTCCATTGCTTTTCAGAGAAAGTGGAGGGAAGTAGGGAAGGAGGGAGGGAGAGAGAGAAACATCAATGTGAGAGGCACATCAATTGGCTGCTTCCCACACACGCCCTGACCAGGGCTGGACATCGAACCTACAGCCTTTCAGTGCGTGGGCTGACGCTTTAGCCACTGATCCACACCGGATTTTTCCTCCGGGGAGAGCATGTAATCTTACACTTTGAAAGCCACGTTCTGGAATTTCCTTTTCTTGACACGGCTCAGAATAGATATGAACCTGGCTTCCACGTCACTTGTAAGAAACGGTTCAGCTGTGCTCTTAGGAGAATTTCTTAATTCATTTAGGGGCAAGTGCTGCCCTTCAGTTGGAATGAGTAAAACTTGTTTTCAGTTCTTTTACTTCATGTGGCTATCAAATACCCGCTCTTTAGGGTCAGAACTTTTGTTTCAGACTCCATCGTTTGTCTTAAGCCTTTGTAAACATTCCCTAAATGACCAATTCCAAGTGGTAATAAAAGTGCTTCCATCCTTCAGAGCTTCACTCAGCGGGTGGGGGACTGGTGGGGAAGCAGGGGCCTTGTGGTGGGAACATGTGACCAGCACTCTGCCCTGTGCGCAGAGGAGAGGGGTCTCCACGTCATCCCTAGGTTCCTTGCCTGCCTCAAGGTTGTTTCTACTCAAACCCTTAAAAGTAATTGAGAAGTATTGGATATTGAAATACATTTGACAGGAAGAAATAAAAATTCCACAAATTCATTCTGATACATGGATAAACTTTTATTTATATATCAAAGGGAAAACTAATATTCACCTAATATTAATTTTCTAATAACTCACTGCCTAATCCACATTTTCAGGAGGGAAGGTGTTTAATTTACTCTCCACCTTTAAAAACCTTCCAATAAAATAAAGGTAGGAAAATACACAAAGAATTCAGATTATAAAACTTTCCAGGTAATTGGTGGTCATAATAATACTGAACTACAGTTTTTTAAAAAAGCGACTTTCTAAAGTTTGGAAGTACAGATAATCAGTACCAAATGTATCCATCAAGTTGTAGTAGGCCATTGTAAACAAATCGTACCAAACTGTATAACTTTTAAAAATTTGAAGTTGTGAACTATATAAAAATTGATTATTGTTCCAGTTCTCCCAGAAGTTCTACAAAATCAGTGATGTACCATTTGGCGTTGTCCTTTACTTGTTGCCTGATCACGTTTCCTCCAAATCCAATGAACACATCCTAAGAAGACAAAACAAGGAGCAGAGTTAAGCTTTTTAAAAAAGAAAAGAACCCCTAACCGGTTTGGCTCAGTGGATAGAGTGTCGGCCTGTGGACTGAAAGGTCCCAGGTTCGATTCCAGTCAAGAGCATGTACCTTGGTTGCAGGCACATCCCCAGTAGGAGGTGTGCAGGGGGCAGCTAATGGATGTTCCTAACTCTCTATCCCTCTCCCTTCCTCTCTGTAAAAAATCAATAAAATATATATTTTTTTTAAATAAAAAAAAGAAAAAGAATAATGAAAATTTAAAAGCAAAAACATACAGTAGCAGCCTAGGGCAGTAAGTGTCGTTTGGAAGAATAAACTGTCTGTGCAAAAAGAGTTGAGCCAGCATCACTTGGTGTCTCCAGAGCTCCCTGTGAGCCCCCCGCCCGGCGAATGAGTGCACAGCCACCCACTGCACATCGTGGGCCTCCAGAACGGAAGCCCTCTTTCAACAAGACAAGTGCTTACAGAGATGAAGTCACATCAGGTGGTAAAGGTCTGAGTTCCAAACGACACAGCAACCACACCCAGTCCAGGCAACCTCAGAGGGAGGCCAAAGGGAAGCCTGTGTGCCGTGGAACTCGCCAGGGCCTGGAACCAGGACTAGAGCAGGCATCTCCCTCCGGGTGCCGGGGTGAACCTGCACAGCTGCCCGCCCGGGAGGTGCTGCCCTGGGCTGAAGGAGATGACAACCCCCATTTCTGCTGGCAGCACTCTGCTTTTCATCGTTACATTTATCTAAAGTTATAAGGTTTGCCCGGCCGGTGTGGCTCGGTGGTTGAGTGTTGACCTAAGAACCAGGAGGTCAGAGTTCGATTCCTGGTCAGGGCACATGCCCGGACTATGGGCTCCATCCCCAGTGTGGGGCATGCAGGAGGCAGCCAATCGATGATTCTCTCTCATCACTGATGTTTCTATCTCTCTCTCCCTCTTCCTTCCCCTCTGAGATCAACAGAAGTATATATATTTTTTAAAGTTATGTCTCATTAATTTCTATTAAGTGATACCTTCTTTTTAAAAAAAATATATTTTATTGATTTTTCACAGAGAAGAAGGGAGAGGGATAGAGAGTTAGAAACATCAATGAGAGAGAAACATCGATCAGCTGCCAAGGTACATGCCCTTGACCGGAATCGCACCTGGGACCCTTGAGTCCGTAGGCTGATGCTCTATCCACTGAGCCAAGCCGGTTAGGGCAGTGATACCTTCTTTTACTCAATAGTTTTTGTGTTTTTTTTGCTTATAAACAACAGAAATTTATTTCTCACAGACTGGAAGGCTGAAAGTCTGATATCAGGGTGTCAATATGGCCGGTCAGGTGAGAGCCCTTTTCCAAGTCTTTTAAAATGGTATTTCCTCTTTTTCTGCCAGGATATAGACACGATATACACTAATTTGGAAGTACAAAATTCTCTTACTTCCTCTTTCTCTTTATTTTAATTTTCATACCATATTAAGGGGAGGGAGAGGAAAATAACTAGATTCTCACCATCCGGTTAAATTTAACCTCCTCGCCCTAGCTGGTTTTGGCACAGTGGCTAGAGCGTCAGCCTGTGGACTGAAGGGTCCCCGGTTTGAGTCCGGTCAAGGGCACATGCCTGGGTTGCGGGCTTGATCCCCAATGGGGGGCATGCGGGAGGCCACCAATCAATGATTCTCTCTCATCGATGTTTCTATATCTCTCTCCTTTCCCTCTCTGAAATCAATAAAAACATATTAAAAAAAAATTAGCCTCTTCACTGAGCTTCCTGCCTCCGTGACAGTCCTTTCCACATGCCAGCACCAACTCAGCTGTCCTAACACACTGCCTCATTCCTTCTCTTTCCAGAAGCTTCCTCGGGCTTCCCATGACCTAGAGGTAACACCCATGTGCCTGGGGAAGTGTGGGGTCTTCAGCGGTGGCTGAAGAGAAAGCCCACTCCTCCTGGTCCTTGACCCCGACCAGCCCAGAACTATGCCTGATCCATCCCCCTCTGCCTGCCGCCTCCCCCTCTGGAAACGTCCTCCCCTGAGCCCTGCCAGACCCGCCTGTGCTAACCTTCCTGTAGGTCACAGGCGCCTCGGAGCAACCTTCCCAGAGCGACACCTGCATGCGCACCACCTTCTCCTGGTTCCGTCAGGCTATTTGCAATTTTGGCAGATAATTATAAATCCTGATCTGGAAGTTATGATTTGTCATATCTCAACACGATTGGAAGCTCCCTGAGAGAACTCCGCATCTATGTCCATGAATTCCTCATGACACTAGCCTGGAGCTCATTACACTTAGTCAACCCCAATGTAGTGGCAAATCATCTAAAAATGTGTTATCTTGAACAAATTCAAGCAATGTGATAAGGTTGCTGAAAGATCTTTAACCACTTTTGATTAATCATTTACAAAGGCAGTTCCTACTTTTAGATCTCGGGAAGTAAGGTAGTAAAAGAGCTCACTGTATTTTTGGTTCTGTTTTTCTTAAGTTAGAATGAGATGATAAAGGCAGAGTCCGATGTGAAATGGACACATTTGATATTTAGGACCCTTGCTACATAGCATCTGCTTCCTGGTGGTCTCAGAAAACATCACTAATTCAGAAGAATAAAATCCTTTAACATAGGCATGTCGTCCAACCTCCGTGAACCTCAGTTCCCAAGCAGTGAAAAAAAGGACATAAGACCTCACCTCACAGGGCTGTTGTGAGGATTAAATGACATAGTGGATGAGGAAATAGTTTATCAATTATAAAGGGACATAAAAATGTTGCTGAGTTACAAGAGCTGTATCGTTTGTGGAATTATTGGAGGAAATAAAGCCGACTTACTTGAGTGCACACTTGGGCTAAAAGGTGGCCATGAAGCAGGGACGAGGGGTTGCTGAAAGTTTTAAAAGTTTTTAGTTCCTGCCGAAACCGGTTTGGCTCAGTGGATAGAGCGTCGGCCTGTGGACTGAAGGGTCCCAGGTTCAATTCCGGTCAAGGGCATGTACCTGGGTTGCGGGCACATCCCCAGTAGGAGATGTGCAGGAGGCGGCTGATCGATGTTTCTCTCCCATCGATATTTCTAACTCTCTATCTCTCTCCCTTTCTCTCTGTAAAAAATCAAAAAAAAACATATTTTTTTTAAAAAAAGTTTTTAGTTCCTTATTTGCAACCTTCCTTGGATTTGCAAAAGGTCAACTGACATATTAAGATTAAATTTGTTTTGTTTATTGTTTTTTCTCTTCCAATGATATTTAATCTGTTTACTCTCAGAAGTCCCACTGAATTCTGAATCAGCTGAAACGAAAGTCCAACCTGAAAGAATGAGAACGCTCATTACGTACAGCGGGAGGACAGGCTTCCATGTCCGTGGCGCCGTCTCCAATCATGACTATTTTCTTAAAATGAAATTTTTCCTTTAAAAGTTTAATAACTTTTCCTTTCCCGCCAGATTCAGCTGTTGGCTGCGTCTCATCAAAACCTGCATATTCACCTTAAATGAGAAATTAAAACTGTTGGAGACACACAGAATTGTATCACTAGGGTCAGCTTTTTGCATAGATGACATCCTCACTTAAAGGTCACTGAGAAAGCTAAGAATGGTCTTCAGGGAAGTGACACAGCCTGGACTTCCACGCCGGTTCTTCAGAATAAGCGAGCTTTGCTTTTAAATTACAAATACAAGGTTACTCCTGCATGTCACTTTATGTTACACCTTGGGTAAATTAGTTTTATCCTCCAAGCTTCTAGTGTATTAATTCTCAAACCATGTTAAGGCAGCAGATCAGCATGAAATAGTAATATGGCCAGCGTGGCTCAGGAGATCACAGTTCAATTCCCAATCAAGGCACATGCCTGGGTTGCAGACTTGAACCCCAGTGAGGGGTGTGTGTGTGTGTGTGTGTGTGTGTGTGTGTGTGTGGTGCAGGAAGCAGTAGATCAATGATTCTCTCTTATCATTGATGTTTCTCTTTCACTCTCTCTCTCCCTGAAATCAATAAAAATATATATTTTAAACATTTTAATAAATTAATACATAATTTCATCTCAGATAAGATTCCAACTTATATTTGATCAATTATTTCATTCTTACAGTAATTACCATACTCATTCTCTAATGATCTCTATCTATATACCATTTGAAAGGGTTCTATTAACATATTTTAAATTGTTAAGATTATTTGGTTTAAGAATGTCAGCCACCCCTTGACGTAACTGGAGACATCTTAAGATAATAGAAAACTAGCCGGTTTACTCAGTGTTAGAGCGTCAAGGGCATGTACCTCAGCTGCAGGCTAGGTCCCTGGCGCCAGTCGGGGCGCTTGTGGGAGGCAACCAATTGATGTGTCTCTCTCACATCGATGTTTCTCTCTCTCTCTCTCTCTCTGTCTCTCCCTTCCACTCTCTCTAAAAATCAACGGAAAATATCCTTGTTGTGAGGATTAACAACAATAACAAAAAAGATAATAGAAAACTACAGCTGTGGCTCTATGATGGTCCTTAAAGGGGCCAGAGGCACCTCCAGAGGCAGCTACAGTGCAGTGACTTGCTAACAAGTGAACTCTCCTTCCTGAGTCTAAGTTGGTTCAAACACACGAGAGCTCTCATAAAACAGAAATATAATGCATAACAAAATGTCATGTGACTCACATGGAAATGAACAGTTTACTAAGTGCAGGCATTTGCATCCTGATAGATGACTATATGAACCTCAAAGCTAGGAGAGATGATGCCCTAAGTGTATTTTGCTGAGCAAAGGATTCCAAGGAGCAAAAGATATCAGTCAAGAGAATTCTTTATCTCAGTATTTAACCCTGATGCCTCTTCGCTTAGGTTGCATTCCAGCAGACATTACCTAGAATATTGAAACTAAAACAGATGAGAAAGGGAAAATGTTACCATTCAAGTCTTACCATTAAAGTAGAATTTCAGCCTATTGGCAAATACATTGGTTGATGGGATATTAAGCTTTGAAGCAACGTGCTCTACGATGCTCCGAAAGCCACCAGATATTAGGAAAACCTGAACATTTCGCTCTTGTAGGCGACTTACTAGCTCCCTGCAAAAAAGAAATATAAAATATCAAACACTGAATAATATAAAAGAGGAAATACAAAAAGGAATCTAAAAATCTACATATATTTTTTCTCCTGAATGAATTTGCCCAAGGTACCATCGGACAAAGTATATTGCCTGGTGAATTAATGTCTTATATATGTTTTTCTAAATGCACTTATACATTAAAGGGTGGGACCTGACTGTCTTAGGAAACCATTCCGCAACTATATTCTGCTCTTAGACCTAGAAGCACAAGATGAAGAGGAGACTCAATCTCTCCTTAGGGAGAGTGGGAAGGCAGACATGGGCAGGGTCACTCATGTAAGTGGCAAAAGAACCACATAGAAGGAACTCAAAAGTAATGGTGAGGGAGGAACTGGAAAGATGGTGAAGAGATTAGCCAAGGAACATATATGCACAGCCCATTGACACAGACAACAATGTGGTGATGGCCAGAGGACGGGGGGAGGGACCTGGAAGTGGGCAAAGGGGGGCAGGGAAGGGGGGGTCATCTATAATAGCAACAACAGTAAAAAAAATGTTTTTAAATTAAGCTTATATTGTCCTCATTAAAAGAATAAATAAAGGAATGGCAAGATGCCCTCAGAAGGATGCACCCCAAAATGCAGGTGCTGATAGAGAGACAATATACCCAGACCAGGGTTCCTCTTACCTTATGCCAGGGGTCAGGTGTGGGGGGTGCTCGGCTATGAGCCTCTGCACCTGTTCCCTGGAGGGCTGGATCAGCGCTAAGCGCTCGGTGAGGGCAGCCCTGAAAGGCACTGCCCCGCCCATGGCTCGCTTTGTCCTAGGAGGAAGACCCATGTCAGGCCAGCCAAGTCAGCTGTTCCCCAAGTTTACATGCCTAACTGCTCCCCCCAACTCACACAGCACTGAGTAAGGTGCTGTCCAGAGCCCCACTGCACAACAGCCAAACTACGATGCTATGAAAGTGAGGCCTGAGAACAAACTGCGAAGGTTTCCTTGAGAATCACATAATATTTACGGGCAAGTCTTATACCAAATGCAGCTGAACAGGAAATGGTCCATGACCCGGCGACTGCAGATAGCGCTAAGGAGGGCAGGAGGGTGAGAGGGGCTCTCCGCCAGGCATCCACTGAGAGACTCTGAACCAAAACTAGCTTTCCAGCCAACCACTAAGGCCACACTGTCAACCATGACATGAAGCACCGGACACTGGAGAACCCACCCAGGTCGTCCTCTTTGGCTAGTGACGGTCATTGTTCCCCTGACCACGGGAAGGGAGTGTCTTACCCATATTTGTTTGTCAGAAGCAACTTTTTTTGCCCTAAATATCTGTATAGTAAAAGTGGATGAGTAGATAATGAACACTACCCAACTCAGCTGTAAGTGATGGAAGAAAGAGCCTCCTGCCTGTGTTTCATAACCAGGGAATTGTGGCTCTGAACCTGCATGTGACCCAAAAGTTCATCTCTTTTGCACTCCTTTGTCCTTTCACACAGTGAATAAACACTGCCCCTACATTTCTGACACAGCATCCGCCACGCCACAGATTTTGGCCAGCTCATCAATTCCTTCTTCTTGGATGACCGTGCTGTCCACATCAAAGCACACTGCATCGGCCGAGCAGAACAGCTTCCTCAACTCTGAGTGGGATACCATCTTTAGAAGAATTTTCCTCCTATGACAAAAAAAAAAAAAAAAGATAAATATATTTAAGGATATAAAATCTATAATAATAAAAGCATAATATGGCCGAAACCGGTTTGGCTCAGTGGATAGAGTGTCGGCCTGCGGACTGGAAGGTCCCAGGTTCGATTCCGGTGAGGGGCATGTGCCTGGGTTGCAGGCACATCCCCAGTGGGGGATGTGCAGGAGGCGGCTGATCGATGTTTCTGACTCTCTATCTCTCTCCCTTCCTCTCTGCAAAAAATCAATAAAATATATTTTTTAAAAAAAGCATAATATGCTAACTAGACCGGACATCCTTCCAGGCGAAGCAGGAGCTGCGAGGGAAGCCCCAGTCCACGTGCCTGCCGGCGGCTGGAGGGAAGCCCAGGTCCCAGGGACCAGAGGGAAGCCGGTGCCGGCAGCCAGGGGAAGGAAGGCCTACTCTTGCACGAATTTCGAGCACTGGGCCTCTAGAATAAGCATAAAGTGGCCCAATTTTGCCTACTGATGCCAAAGTACTTTGATTTGTATCAAACTCAGTACAGCTCACAAAAGCATGGATCATTCATTTTTTTTCTCTTTTTTATTTTTATTTTTATTAATATCAGAGAGGAAAGGAGAGGAAAAGAGAGATAGAAACATCAATGATGAGAGTGAATCATTGATTGGCTGCCTCCTGCATGCCCCTCACTGGAGATCAAGCCCGAAACCTGGGCATATGCCCCGACCAGGAATCGAACCAGCGACCTCTTGGATCCTGGGTCGACGCTCAACCTCTGAGCTACACCCAGCTGGGCATGAACTCATTCATTTTTTAACACAAACTAAACACCTTCTAAACGTCAGGCTCTGAGGCTACAAAGATGAGCAGACCCAAAAGTCTGTTCCCAGCAACTCAGCCTGGTAAAGGTGACAACTTATAAAAATATTTGATCTTCAACCAACATGCAACTGTTTCTAGCATGCTAATAACAGCAATAAGGCAAGTGCTAAAATAGAAATGTACAGAAGATACTATGGGCACACGAAGAAAACATTGAATCCTACCTATGAAACAGGGCTTCCAGGAGGCACGGGCATGTGAGCTGAATCTTGAGGGGCAAGTGGCCCTCTGAGTGGGTTCTATCACTTTGGTGTATGCTGGGAGTAGGAAGGAGGGAGATGGAGACAGGGGAAGGGCAGTGATGGCGGAGGCGGGGAAAAGGCATGGCCAAACGCATGGAGGAAGAATAATGGATAACACGCTGAAAGCTGCCGGGCAGCGCGCAAGGAATTCAGACCAAGCGGGGCCTTGGGTCAGGCTAAGGAGTTTGTATTTTAACTTTTAGGTAATGAGAAACCCTGAAAGGCTGTACACCTCAGAAGAGAGGTCAGAGCTAAACATGCCCTTGTTAGCCACCGGTGTCAAGATGTAACTAAAGGTATGGCCTGATGACAGTCACTGGAGCGGAGAAGAGAGAGGAGAGAGCTGAGGACAGAGCCGCCCGGGAATGGAACCTTGAAGGCAGGATCCTGGGAAATAAAAGGAAAAGGAGAGGTCGCAGGAAGAAACTCTGGGAGACCCCAGCATTGTAGAAGCTAGGGAGGACAGTTTCAAAAATAATTTTGAGGTTTTTTTTCTTTTTAAGAAAATCATGGGACTAGAATCATGGGCGTGAACGGGGATCTTAGAGGTTGCCTGGACCAGTCTGCCCCCAAAGAGAGTAATGTTTCATGAACAAGGCCACTAGAATGATAGGAATAATCTATATTTAGAATAGACACCGGCTGGAAACAGGCTCACAGGAGATGGCCACTCACTTCCTAACTGATTTCTAACCGATGCATTTGACAGAATGACCCAGTTCAAAGTTGACTTGGAAAAAAAAATGTCTTTCTAGCCAGGGGTCAGCAAACTACAGCCAGTCGGCCAGATTCAGCCTGCCACCTGTTTTTGTATGGCCTATGAAGAGTGGTTTTTAAATTTTTTTGTTGCCGAGACCGGTTTGGCTCAGTGGATAGAGCGTCGGCTTGCGGACTGAAGGGTCCCAGGTTCGATTCCGGTCAAGGGCATGTACATGGGTTGCAGGCACATCCCCAGTGGGGAGTGTGCAGTGGACAGGAAATGGAACCCTCAACCCTTAGGCACACAGGCCAAAAGTCTTTTACATTTAAAATAGTTGAAAAAAATCAACAGAAGAAGAATATTTGGTGACATGTCACCTAAAGATAAAAGTCCAGAGTGAAAGGCAACAAGCATTTGAGATCAAAAGAATAGCTATTGGGGAAGCACTGATTCAAAAAGAAACCTAAATAGTATTCTGATTAGAAGTCAAGGAGTGTTTCTGAGAAAGGAAAGGGACCAATCACATCAATAGAAGGAAGGCATTTCTATAGGTGCAGATGAGCTAACATAGTGGCGCTAATTCTAAACGTTGTTAATTTTCAGTCCAGTCAGCCCCTGAAGTCACAATATCTGATTTCTTGTCATCTCTGCAAACAGTTGCTGGAGGCCCAGTGCGGCTTTAGGCCCAGTCCAAAGGTTATTTCGCCCAGTTTTAACACTACAAAGGCTTGAGAAGATGAGCAAGGCAGTCCCTCTGAGAGGACAGCTCCAGCTCCATTTTAAAGTGACTCTGATTATTCCTTTTTTATAGACACATAAAAGTTACATGAAATTCAAAATTCAGGATCCATAAACAAAGTGTCATTGGAATGTAGCCAATATGGCAGGAGGGGGGGAGTCTGTTTCATGCCCGTTAGGCAGTTGAGGCAATGAACAAAGGAGTCTGAGAAGCTTCTGGATCAGAGGAGAGTCAAAATTATTCCCTGTAGCTGGCATGGCTCAGCGGTTGAGCGTTGACCTATGAATAAGGACATCACGGTTCGATTCCCGGTCAGGGCACCTGCCCAGGTTGCGGGCTCAATCTGCAGTGTGGGGCCTCCAGGAAGCAGCCAGTCAATGATTCTCTCATCACTGATGTTTCTCTCCCTCTCCCTTCCTCTCTGAGATCAATAAAAATATATTTTTAAAAAATTATTCCCTGTAACTAGGACTAGGGGTCCCACTTAGAGTACATTTTAGGATAAAAAAGAGGGAACCTGAGATTTTATGCGTACCACAGAGGTGGCAGCAGGCCATTTTTAAAATTTAAAATTGTGAGTAGACTACTTAACTGATAGGCAAACACATAAGAACAACAACAAAAGACAAATCCGACTCACGTTCCTCCCGCGCTGGGTTCCTAGGAGACGCTCTTATCTTCCTGCTTCTCTCCTCAGCAAAAAGGCAGCATAAGGTTCTGACTACAAACTTATTTGCGATCCTGTGAGTTCTGCAAGAGCAAAAACAGCCTAGAAACAAAGTACCAGGAAATGAACATCAAGGTCCAGACACACGATTAGAAAGAGGGAGACTGTCTGGCTTCACTCTCCCTCCTCCTAGGAATGTTTCCCAAGACCGCTTTCTTCGGGACACACTTGACCGCTGCCTCCTTCTAGCACCAGACCGGGGTGAAACACGTTCTTTTCTGTGCCTTTGACTCTGCAAAAGCTTCAGGTAAAGACAGGGAATGACCTACCCCCGAGTCGCAGGGTACAAAGGAGAGGAAAAGGGAATAGGGTGGGGGGTTATTGGTTATTGCATGTGATCCTGATGCCAGCCATGGCATCATTTGTTCTGGTTTCACTTTCCTGGGCCTGAAGCTGAAATACAACTGAATCCTAAATGTTATTATCGTTTGACCAAAACTCTGTAACAAAGCCTACCACTTGAATTACAGTCCTCCGAATTAAAACTGCAAATAGATGTGGGTAAAAGTGCAAAAGCTCTGAGGAAAACCAACAGATAAAGAGACGTGTAAGAACACGAGGCCAGGAAAAGCAAAGGTGAGGTTGGAAAGGAAGGGAGCCAGAATGAAAATGACTCACAAGCTTCCAATACGGCCCTCACAGAACTCAGAAAGGGCTCAGGGTACTCAGCCTCTTGAGACTGGCCAGGACACGTGGGCTCGGGAAACGGAGACATAGTTACACTGCCAAGCAGTTTACAGCAACCTAGTAAATCGCAAAATCCTGTCTTGGGTAACCAAGGACACTTAAGAGTGAACGGTTTAGCCCTAACCGGTTGGTTCAGTGGTTAGAGCTTTGGCCAGTGAAGGGTCTCGGGTTCCATTCCAGTCTCTCTCCCATGGATGTTTTTGTCTCTCTCCCTCCCTTCCACTCTCTCTAAAAATCAATGGAAGAAATATTCTTGGGTGATGATTAACAACAACAACAAAAGGGTAAATGGCCAAGACCAGTTTGGCCCAGTGGATAGAGCGTCGGCCTGCGGACTGAAGGGTCCCAGGTTTGATTCCGGTCAGGGGCATGTACCTGGGTTGCGGGCACATCCTCAGTGGGGAGTGTGCAGGAGGCAGCTGATCGATGTTTCTCTCTCATCGATGTTTCTAACTCTCTGTAAAAAAATCAATAAAATATATATTTTTTTAAAAATTAAAAATAGAACTACCTTATGACCCAGCAATTCCACTTGTGGGTGTTCATCCAAAGAAAACTAAACCACTAATTCGAACAGACATATGCACCCTTATGCTCACTGCAGCATTATTTACAACAGCCAAGATATAGAAGCAACCTAAGTATCTATCTATAGATGAATAGATAAAAAAGACATGAAAAATGGAAAATGACTCAACCTTGAAAAAGAAAGAAATCTTGCCATTTGCAACAACATGGATGGACTTGAGGGTATTATACTAAGTGAAATAAGTCAGAGCCCTGACTGATGTGGCCCAGTGGATAGAGTGTTGGCCTGAGTACTGAAGGGTCTTGAGCTCGATTTCTGGTCAAAGGCAGATACCTGGGTTGCAGGTTTGCAGGGTTTTGTTTGTTTGTTTGTTTGTGTTTTTGTTTTTTAAGCCTTGCCGAAACAAGGCCACCAAAAATTAGGTTGCCTCCCCCCCAAAAAAATGGGAGAGAGAGAGGATGTAGGTTTGTTTTTATTTTTAATATATTTTTATTGATTTCAGGGAGGGAGGGAGAGAGAGATAGAAACAACAATGATGAGAGAGAAGCATTGATTAGCTGCCTCCTGTATATCCCTCTACTGGAGATCAAGCCGGCAACCTGGGCATGTGCTCTGACTGGGAATGAACTGTGACTTCCTGGTTCATAGGTCGAAGCTCAGCCACTGAACCATAGTGGCTGGACTGGGTTGCAGATTTGATACCCAGCCCCAGATGGGTGAGGCAGCTGGTCGATGTCTCTCTCTCTTTCTCTCTCTCTCTCCCCTCTCTCCCTCCCTTCCACTCTCTCTAAAAATATCCTCGGGAGAAGATTAACAAAAAAAGGAAGAAGAATTACTAAAATAAACTGACAATACCAAGTATTGTTGAGGACAGGGAACAATTGGAACTCATAGATTGCTGGTGGGATGTAAAATGGTAAAACCACTTTGGAAAACAGCTTGGCAGTTTCTTACAAAGTTAAACATGTAATTCCCATAAGACTCAGCAACCTCACTACTGGAGCTTTATCCAATAGAAATGAAAATGTATTTATAGCTGCTTTATTCATGATAGGAACTAGAACGTCTGTCCATCAGCAAATACATGGATAAACAAATTGTAGTATATCGGTAGAGAACCAAGATGGCAGCATAGGTTAACGCCGGAGTTTGCCGCCTCGAACAACCATTTCAAAAGTGAAACTAAAAGACGGAAGGGACATCATCCAGAACCACAGGAACGCTGGCTGAGTGGAAGTCCTACAACTAGGAGGAAAGAGTAACGCATTCAGACACTCAGAGGAGGCGCAGTGCTGAAGGCAAATTCTGAGGTGCGGAGTGCGCGGTTGGCGTTTTCAATCGGGAGGGAGTCGCAGACTCTGAGCTCCAGATCCGGGAGAGGCTTTAGGGGCACAGACTCAAACGGGAGAAGCAGGACTGTCTGGT
>NW_006285312.1:1108540-1115211 GCF_000327345.1 Myotis davidii
TGCCAAGAACCTACAACCAAGATTACTTTATCCAGCAAAGCTATCATTCAGAAGTGAAGGTCAGATAAAGAGCTTCACAGATAAGGAAAAGCTAAAGGAGTTCATCACCACCAAACCAGGATTATATGAAATGCTGAAAGGTATCCTATAAGAAGAGGAAGAGGAAGAAAAAGGTAAAGATACAAATTATGAACAACAAATACGCATCTATCAACAAGTGAATCTAAGAATCAAGTGAATAAATAATCTGATGAACAGAATGTACTGGTGATTATAATAGAATCAGGGACATAGAAAGGGAATGGACTGACTATTCTTGTGGGGGAAAGGGGTGTGGGAGATGCGGGAAGATACTGGACAAAAATCGTGCACCTATGGATGAGGACAGTGGGTGGGGAGTGAGGGCAGGGGTGGGGTGGGAACTGGGAGGAGGGGAATTATGGGGGGAAAAAAGAGGAACAAATGTAATAATCTGAACAATAAAGATTTAATTAAAAAAAAAATTGTGGTATATCCCCACAATGGAACACTACTCAGCAATAAAAAGGAATGAATTACTGATTTCTGCTTTAAAATCAATAAATATTTTAAAAAAACTATACTGACCAAAAGAAGCCAGACACAAAAGAGTGCATACAATATGATTCCACTTATATGAAACCTTAGACAACACAAACAAATGACAACAATCAGGTCAGGAGGGCTAGGGATGGGGGTACCTGAGTGCAAAGAGGCCCTAGGAAACGTTCAGGGGCAATGGAAGTGTTCTACTGTGGTGGTGACCAAGTATGTATAAAATTTTCACAATTCATCATAATGGACACTTAAAATGGGTGCATATTGTTGAATGAAATTAGACATCAATAAAACATTAGCTTAAAAAAATTAGGCATGTATCGAATCACTTAAAAACATAAAACATCCCAGCTGCTTAATTTCACCAACATGAAAGTGACAGGACCATGATCATTATTATAATGAAAATCTACCAGGCAGTTGTAGATTTTAGAATCTACATTTCTATATTTCTACAAATATAGAAATCTTGGATTTTATTATTGTCTTCCCTGATCCTCATTCCAATACCAGTCAAATATTTATTTACTTATTTTTTTTAATTCAGGGTAAGAGAGTATATGTTTTTTTAAATATTTAAGTAAATTAAAAAATTAATAATATTAATTTTTTTAATACTCTAAGTTTCACCACTGTTGTGTGTTTTTTAATATTTTTATTGAGTTTATTTATTTCAGACAGGAAGGGACAGGGAGAGAGAGATAGAAACATCAGTGATGAGAGAGAATCATTGATCAGCTGCCTCCTGCAGGCCCCACACTGGGGATGAAGCCCACAACCAGGGCATATGCCCTGACCAGGAATTGAACCCATGACCTCCAGGTTCATAGGTCCATGCTCAACCAGCCGGGCGAGAGTATATCTTTTTAAAAGTATATATTTTTTGTATTGATTTCAGAGAGGCAGGGCGAGGGAGAGATAGAAATATCAATGATGAGAGAATCATTGATTGGCTGCCTCCTGCACGCCCCCTGGTGGGATGAGCCTGGAACCCAGGCATGTGCCCTGACCGAGAATCAGCCTTGTGTTACCTTCTGGTACATAGGTCCACGCTCAACCACAGAGCCACCCGCCGGGCTCCGGCCAAATATTTAACCATAATGTGCAAGGCACATAAAGAAGATAGAGTAAATAAGTTTATGAATGAAATACTTATTTGTTTAACTCCCAATGTGAAGCTGTATCTCTCCAACTACAACAATGTACCTGGTAAACCAGCACTTACTTAAAATTCTAATTCTAATGGGAAAGATGGCAAAGTCAGACACTGCAACTCTAAACTTCGGAGCTTTTCCGAATCTTGCATTGATTCTCCTGTGCAGGATTGCATCATTCATTCATGCCGTTTGGCAACAGGCAGCAGTGGGATGGAACAAGTAAAAGCTACACGAAAGTAAACCGATGAAAAGACAGCCTTGCAATCCCATGAAATGCTTTATCTATCCCGATTAAGAGAAATAAATGTAGGATCATAGAGGCGCTGAATGTGCACGCGGCAGGCGGGTGAATCAGAAAGCTGGGCACACGGGGTGACAAACACATGCCCGAACTCACCCTGGTGCTGCTGCTCCTTCCTGGGCCGCCGCCGCCGCCTCCAGGACTCCCGCGGCTCGAACCTTCCGACAGCAGGGGGCCCAGGGCCGGCTCCCACCTTCCGTCGCGCGGTTCCGAGGCAAGTGACCAGGGCAGACGCGCAGAGCCTTTCTTTATCAAGCAATCATTTGAAATCTGCTGATAGGGCGCTGCTTTCTCGTCTGCTTTGCAAGTGCTTTATCTCAACTGAAGGCTGTGGGCTGGAGAGAAGCCTTGCCCCGCCCCCTCCCCAGGGAGGGGCTCCCTGAGCCCGCCCCTGCTTCCTCCCGGCCTCCCCGCCTGCACCCTAGATCTGCACTTCCCCGCGCACGCTTCGCCTCAGAGCTGGGGCAGCACCACCTCCACTCTGCAGAGGAAAGAGCACCCGACCTTCAGAAGCGCTCCCTCCGTCACCACCGCTCGGATCAGGGTACGTGAGAGAAACAAGGGACCTCTGCACTGACTTTGCGACTAACAAAAGCCTCTTAGAGGCCTGTTTTGACATTAAGCTCTTGTAGGAACGTAGGTCCCAAGGGAACGTTTAAAACCACGCATATTCGTAACTAAAATGCAGGAAACCATGAATGACAAAGGGAGCCTTTGCACCCTTTTTTTTTCTTCTTTTCATCTTTTCTTCTAAGTGTCACTTGCCCAGCTATTTATTTTTTTATGTTGACTACAATAAGGAAAACTGATTGCCCCCTAACATTTATTTACCTTTGGATACAGCTGGCTGGAGCTGCGCAGTGAGGTCCCACCCTAAACACCACCCTAAGCCTGAGATGCTGACAGTCAGCTCTGCAGGCGCCCTCCAACGTGCTCCCTCCCGCAGAGGGGATGCAATTGCTGGAGCAAGACACTTGGTCACAGATTCCCTGCCCTTTGCTACAGAACCCCTCAATGACCACAGTTCATTTAGAAACAAGAGGCCTTGCCGAAACCGGTTTGGCTCAGTGGATAGAGCGTCGGCCTGCGGACTGAGGGGTCCCAGGTTCGATTCCGGTCAGGGGCATGTACCTGGGTTGCGCGCACATCTCCGGCAGGAGATGTGCAGGAGGCAGCTGATTGATGTTTCTCTCTCGTCGATGCTTCTAACTCTCTATCTCTCTCCCTTTCTCTCTGTAAAAAATCAATAAAATATATTAGAAAAAAAAAAAAAGAGGCCTGGTGCTCTTTGGTTAGATGTGCCTTTAAGTTCAATATTCTCATAGTTCATTAAGTAAGAAAACGGTTGTATGTTTGTGGCACACCCGGTTTAATTCCTCCCAGATCTGCTGGAGATGGTTCTGAAGAAGGATGCAGAGGAGGAATTTTGATGTTTTGAAATATGAGGTAAAAGACTATACAATTAATGGGGGTGGGGGAAGAGGCAAAATAAGGGAGTTGAAAATAACAATCTAATCAAAAACCTGTTTATGTTTTGTGGTAATTTAGAAACAAGTCTAATAAAGGAAACAAGATGTTAAATACCAAATATTTGTATATACTATAAGTATAAATGGCAATTGAGAGTTTATTTAAAGGAGAAAAGAATGCCAAGTACAATAAATGTGAAAGGCAGAATTCATTTCTGCAATTATTTATATTTCATGCTTAATATGAAATAGAGTTCAAATACAATATTTATACTAAGTAAAACCTGTCAACTACACTTAGTCCCTATGCCGACCTCACACCTGTATTAACATCTGTGGGCATGAGATGGCAGTGTTGTACACACTGTTTAGCTAAAGCACATACCACATTAAAAAAAACAAAAAAAAAAAGTCCAGAGGAAGCTAATGGGTGGTACATGTAACAATCAGGTACAGGCACAGGTACATGTAACAATCAGGAAGTAATCTTGCCGGACCAGGCTTAAAATATAAACAGATCATAGATGCTTCATTGTTCTTCTTCTGGAATAATGTTAAATAGCAAATATGAACCAAATACAGTATAATGAAGTCATAATAAAAACATTAGCAAATTATTTTGCAAAGCTTGAATCATAATTGGTTAGTAAAAAGCAATACAGAGAATACTAGTGTTCCTGAAAGGTTTTGTATAGATCCCACTTTTATAAGCTAACAAGTTTTCTAATAATTAACTATGTTAAAATTAAGTACTGTCTTTCTATAAGTCAGTGCTAATAAATAGCCTTCTAAAATATGGTAGTAAGATTGGGGAATCAAACCCCCAACCTTGATGTGTGCCCTGAGGGGGAATCAAGCCCAAGACCCTTCGATGTATGGAATGACACTCCAACTAATTGACCCCCATTGGCCAGAGTGGAAATGGAAAATTTTTAATGGAAAAAATTTTTAATAGAACTGAAAAATACAATATCTGAAATAAAAATTTCCTAGATTGGTTTAACAATATATTAGAGACCACAAAGGGAAAGGTCAGGGAACTTGCAGTGAGGGCAATAAAGAACAGAGAGAGAGAAAACAGGAGAGCAAAATAAACCCAAAACAAGCAGAAGGAAGGAAATAATTAATATTGGAGCAGGAATCAATGAAATTAAAAACAAAACAATAGAGAAATTTTATAAAACCAAATGCTCGTTGGTTGAAAAGATTAATAAAATTGAAAAACCTCTAGCAATACCGACAATGGACAAAAGAGAGAGAACACAAGTTTCCAAAATAGGAATGAAAAAGGAGATATTACTGTAGACCGCACACACATTAGGAGAATAGGAAGAAAGTACTTTAAACATACTATGCACATAAATGCAACTTTGATAAAAATCAATCAATTCCTTTGAAAAAACACAAATTACCAAACTCACCCAATAGGAAAAATAGATAACCTGAATATTCCTATATTAATTTTTTAAATTTAATCTTCAGGGTGTTGTGTGTTGTTGTTGTTGTTGTTGTTTTTAAAAAAGAACCTTTTGGGGGGAAAAATTCCAGGTAAAGATGATTTCACTGGAGAATTCTACCAAACATTTAGGGAAGAATTAACATCTATTTTATACACACACTTCTAGAAAATAGAAAAAGAATAAACACTTCTAAATTCACTTTATAAAGCCAGCATTACCCTATTACCAAAACTAAACAAAGATAGTACAAAAACGAAAACTGCAGATCAGTATCTCAGGAACTTAGGCACAAAAATCCTTAATAAAATATTAGCAAATCAAATCCAGTAATGTATAAAAAGATTGTACATCATGAGCAAGTGGGATTTATTCCAGGTATGCAAGATGGGTTCAACATTAGAAAATCAATCAATTTAACCCTCTATATTAGTTGGGGAGCACAGGAGACTTGGTTGAAAAGTTTGTAAGGAGGACGTTCTGAGAAAAGGGAAGTGTGTGGAAGGCCGCCTGCCCTGTTTATCGGAATTCCGACTTAGGGGAGACAGGGGAGTGTTGAAGGCGGCGCCCCTAATTATTCCTTGACCTTTCCAAACAAGCCTGTGCGTATGCAGACCCCCGGGTGCTTACTGGAATCCCTATGCTTCATCCCGGGATGCCCTTGCCTAGAGGACAACGTAAACACGTGTGTCCTCCCAAGATTCCTCACCAACTGATCGTATCTAAAGGTAAAAACTGCAATAAAAGGCGAACAGGCAGGCAATGGAGGCTGCCTGGCTGCTGTCAGTCAGGCCGTCCCTTCGCACACTGCCCCACAGTCAAACTGTCAGAGTAATCCGTTCATCCGTCAGGGGTTGCTGGTCAGCCCCGGCAGATAGTAACAGTCTAAAGAAGGAAAACCACGTGATTGTATCAACTGATGCAGAAAAAGCATCATGAAAAGATGTTCACCATCACTAATCACTGGGGAAATGCAAATCAAAACTACAACGAGATACCACCTTATACCCATTAGAATGACTACTATAAAAAACAAACAAACAAACCAATAAAAATGTGGAGAAATTAGAACCCTTGTGCCCTATTGATGGGAATCTAAAATGGTACAGCCACTGTGGAAAACAGTGTGGTGGTTCCTCATAAAATTAATTCATTGGGCAGTGACAGCAGTGACTAGGAAAAGCGGTCAACTGGTATCCACAGAACAAGTTATCCTAGCCACTTACTAAATTTCTCCTCTGCTGAGGTCACCCTTTGGTGAACATTCACATGGGACACAAATGTCTTCACATTTTATGTCCATTTAGAGAGGTCCACAAATCTCTTCCCCACACTTCCTTGTCACCAATGTTTAAATCATGCTTCTTCCAAGTCCCTGACTATCCAGCCAAACCATTGGCCACAGCCCATAAATTGGTATATAATCACTCATGAGGCCATTTCTCCTTCCAAGCAAAGTATATTACGAGTAACCAGATTCCTTGCTTGACATTCTGCCTGCTGGGAGGAGTCTCTGTTACCATTGTCCTTTAGGGAAGTCCCAGAAAGGAGCTGTAGAACTGCAGCTGTTCACTTTTTGGTGGTGCCTGCATAGCCGTCTGTAAACCAGGCCCAAGCTGTCTCTTCCTCTGTTAACCGATCGCAGGAAACGTTCTATGAGTTGTTCCTTCCCGCAGGCGCAGGCTGTGAGAAGAAGGCAGTGTAGCAGGAA
>NW_006285312.1:1115244-1119281 GCF_000327345.1 Myotis davidii
TGTTCCTGTAATTTACTTGTGTCTCCAGGGCCTGCTGGGACTGAAGTCATTCTAGTTCTAGAAGAAAAGAGGGGTGGAGGGCATGGGTCCTGAAGACAGTCAGTGCCTTGTAAGGGAACTGCCTCAGGGGAGACCATCACAGTTTCACCGGGCAATGCAGGGTAGATCTCCAGAGACAGGGATAGAGAGGCTGCTTCTACTGGCAAAGAGGATTCAACAAGGTTTAGGAGCTCAACATCCAGACTTCCTCAGGGTGTTCTCACATTTCCATTCCAAATTTCAGGATACCACTCCTTCATCAATGCCCTCATTTGTCAGTTTGCGTTGCAATTCAGCCACTTACGTGAGATTCTGAGTTCAATTTTTAGCTGTTTGAAGCTATACAGCTACTGACATTAAAGACTCAGGATGGATAGACTTAGAACCTTTTAGGTCATTAGACAATGCTTGAGCTGTGAATTTTAATCCTTTGAGCTCATCCTTTTCTTTCCCCTACTTTGTCCAGTGACATTAGGATCAACCAGTCAATCTCATCATATTCATTAATTTGACAAAAATGTTAAATGATATCAAATACGTGGTTACCCAGATTCTTGCCTCTTATAAGTGTTTAACTAGAAGTATCCAATGATGACATTTTGCATATTTCTATTTTTGTGCTGTTACTACTACTCTCTTTACTACTGGAAATATTATAGGCAGTTAGGCAGACATGAGCAGAGCCAGGACAATGGGTCAGGTACAGAAACGCACCCGAGCAGAAAGCCCCAGATGCCTAGTAAAGGGCAAAACTGGGGAAACAAGAACCTTGCCCCTAGCATATTGATGCGCATGCAGTTTAGACCCCCTGATCTTTTCCTCCCTAAAGATAACATCTAGCCTGGCCAGTATGGCTCAGTGGTTGAGGTTTGACCCATGAACCAAGAGGTCACTGGTTCAATTCCTAATCAGGAACACATGCCCAGGTTATGGGCTAGATTCCTGGTAAGGGGTGTGCTAGAGGCAGCTGATCAATGATTCTCTCTCATCATTGATGTTTCTATCTCTCTCTTCCTCTCTGAAATCAATAAAAATATTTTTAAAAATTATTTTTTTAAAAAAGAAAAACCAATGGAAAAAATATCCTCAGATGAGGGTTAACAACAACAGCACAAAGAAGGAGGAATCCCAGCCCCACATCAAGCCCCCCAGCCCAGGGTTCCAGTGCCAGGAAGAGAAGTCCCCATAACTTCTGGCTATAAAAGTTATAAAAACCAGCGGGGATTATGGCATAGTGACGCAGAGTGCAGCTGGAATCCCAGGCATTCCTCTTTTTTTTTTAATATTTTTACTGATTTTATTATTATTCACCCAAGGATATTTTTCCATTAATTTTTAGAGAGTAGAAGAGAGAAAGAAATACCGATGTGAGAGAAGCACATCTATTGGTTGCCTCTTGCATGAGCCCTGACCAGGGCCTGGACCAGGTAGGAGCCTGAATTCAAAGTACATGCCCTTGATTGGAATCGAAACTGGGATTCTTCAGTCCTCAGGCCGGTGCTCTATCCATTGAGCCAAACCAGCTAGGGATGTTTTTATTGAATTTAGAGAAAGAGGAAGGGAGAGGGAGAGGGAGAGGGAGAGAGAGAGAAACATTGATTGGCTGCCTCCTGCATGCTCCCTACTGGGTATTGATCCCTCAACTCAGGCATGTGCACTGACGCAGAATCAAACCAGCAACCTCTCGGTGCATGGGTGCTCAACCAACTGAGCCACACTGGCCAGGGCCCAGGCATTCCTCTTAAAGGGCCCAAGCAGACTTACTTTGACTCATTTGCTTTGAGCTCCAGCACTGGGGCAGCAGCTAGAAAGGCACCAGGGACATAGGGGAGGTACTGAGTTGTCTGGCATTGGGGTGAAAGCTGCTAGAGGCAGTTTTGTCCCAGACAGGAGTGCGGGAAGAGGCCTTTCTCCACAGAGCCCACAGGCAGGTGCCACATGGGAGTCTCCATCAACCTAGCTCACCCTATTTGCCCGCCTGGTGATTCCCTGAGACCCTGCCCCACCCAAATTTCGGGCCCACCCAAGCTGTTTCTAGTGGCTTTTCCATCCAAATGGCCTCTCTTCAGATTTTCTTAAAATCTCTCAAATCTGGCCTCTGTGTACCCTGTACCTCTTGGTAAGTGGTCCCAGGCCTGGCACTAAGCAGCAACTGGCCTTGGTTCACAGCTTGGCCTCTCCTAGGCACCTCCAAGTCCAGCATAAGTAGCAGCCATCTGCAGATCACTCTGTAGCTTGTGCCACTTGGCCCCAGGAAGGGCACAGGTGGTGGCTGACCATGTACCTTCTGGGAGGCCTCAGAGCCAGTGCACCCAGTGGACAGCTACAGACCACACCAGATTACAACTCTTGCACCTCCATAAATGACACACTCAAGGGGTGAACTCAGCGAGCACCAAAGTCCTATTGAAGCAAGTCCTGCTCTGTAGGGCCAGCCCCTGCACAACAGTAACTCTGCTGTAGTTGCAGTTGGCCCTCGGTCCTCACGGCCCATCAGTCATAGGGTCAATTCCTCCCAGTGATGTGCCAACAACAATCAAGCCTCAACTACAACGGGACAGTGTACAGAGCCTCCACAGGGGTGCACCTGGAGCACCCAGCTCAGGTAACTAGGGGGCGCCCTATAGGACACCTACTAGATAAGGCCACTCTACCAAGTCCGGGAGATGTAGCAGCTCTACCTAATACATAGAAACAAACACAGGGAAGCAGCCAAAATGAAGAGACAAGGAAATAGGTCACAAATGACAGAACAGGAGAAATCTCCAGAAAAAGAACTAAATTAAATGGAGGCAAGCAAACTACCAGATACAGAGTTCAAAATAATGGCTATAAGGATGCTCAAGGATCTTACTGAGAACTTCAACAGCATAAAAAAAAGACATGGAAAGCATAAAAAAGAGCCAGTCAGAAATGAGGATATACTAACTGAAATGAAGAATAAACTACAGGGAATCAGCAGTAGAGTAGATGCAGCAGATAATTAAATCAGTGATTTGGAATATCAGGAAGTAGAAAATATCCAATTAGCCCTGACCGATTTGGCTCAGTGGATAGAGCGTCGACCTATGGACTGGAGGGTCCCAGGTTCGATTCCGGTCAAGGGCATGTACCTTGGTTGTGGGCACACCCCCAGTAGGGGGTGTACAGGAGGCAGCTGATCAATGTTTCTCTCTCATCAATGTTCTTAACTCTTTATCCCTCTCCCTTCCTCTCTGTAAAAAATCAATTTAAAAAAGTATATATTTTTTTAAAATCCAATTAGAACAGCAAAAAGAAAAAAGGATTTTAAAAAATGAGGATAGTGGCTCTAGCTGGTTTGGCTCAGTGGATAGAGGGTCGGCCTGCAGACTAAAGGGTCCTGGGTTTGATTCCAGTCAAGGGCACATGCTCCAGTTGTGGCTCGATCCCCAGTAGGGGGCCTGCAGGAGGCAGCTGATCAATGATTCTCTCTCATCATTGATAGTTCTCTCTCTCGCTCTCCCTTTCTCTCAGAAATCAAAATATATATATATATTTTAAATGAGGATAGTGTAAGGAGCCTCTGGGACAACTTCAACAGTAGCAATATTCCCATCATGGGGGTGCCAGAAGGATAAGAGAGAGAGAGCAAGAAATTGAAAACCTATCTGTCAAGCTGCTACAAAAATTAAATAATTACATTATATGAATGCCATAGTGACAATTTACTTAACACCTTCCACATTTGGCACATACAACTCATGTTACACATTTAATTTTCTCTAGGATGTCACTTACCCCTACTTTATAGATTACAAAATTGAGTCAAAAAAGTTAAGTACCGTATTTGCCGGCGTATAAGACGATTTTTTGGCCCTGAAAAATATGCCTCCAAGTGGAGGGTCGTCTTATACGCCAGGTACACTTCAGATAGACTGCCCATAGTGCTTGCCCCATGCCATAGTGGCCTCCCGATGCCCGCCCACTTCATTCCACATACCGTTCAGGCATCAGCAGCGCTGCTGGGTGTATGCTCG
>NW_006285312.1:1119787-1120371 GCF_000327345.1 Myotis davidii
ATAAATTAAAATGTTAAAATCAAATCTGATATTGTTTTACCTTTTATTTGGTGTGTGGAAGGTGTGCGGAAGAGGGGGTAGTCTTATACGGCAAGTATATAACAAACTCTGTATTTTGAGTGGAAATGTTAGGGGGTCGTCTTATACGCCCAGTCGTCTTATACACCGGCAAATACGGTAACTTGTGATAACCAAGACTAGTAAAATAAAATATGCAAATAGATTGCCTCTAGAGGAATCAAGGGGATCCTTCTGTTTTGCTTTGTCTAATGCCTGAGAGGATGTTTGTGGAGATGCCTAATTTAAAACTCTGATATTTGGAGAGAAACTAAGATGGCGGCAGAGATAAACACCGGGAAATTAATGCCGCGCACAACAATTGATTAATACCTCAGAGAAACAATACGGACTTCATCCAGAACCACAGGAAGCCTGGCTGACTGTAAACTCTACAACTAGAAGGAAGTAAAGGCACACTGAGACCCAGAGAAGCTGCAGGAGAGCAGCGCAGAGGTACGGGGCTCTCGCGCGCGGAAAGGGGCTGGCACCCGAGGACGCGGCTGTCTTTTTGAATCCGGAGGGGG
>NW_006285312.1:1121980-1125694 GCF_000327345.1 Myotis davidii
TAAAGGGGAAAGAGCAACCAAAGGACTTACATGCAGGCATATAGGCCTAACAAATGGACACGGACAATGGGGGGGGAGGGCAAGAGCGGGGGGGAGGGGGTAGAGGGTAACGTGGGGACAAGGACACATATGTAATTTCTTAATCAATAAAAAATATATTTAAAAAAAACTCTGATATTTGTTAATTGTGGAGTTTTTGTATTAATTTTGATTTTAAAAAAATATTGCATTAAAATATTGCATTCTGGCAGGGTTGTTCAATGGTTAGAGCATTGGCCCACGGACTCAGGGTCTTGGGTTCAATTCCTGGTCAAAGGCACGTAGCTTGGTTGCAGGTTCAATTCTCAGCCCTATCAGGGCTTGAGCAGGAGGCAACTAATTGATCTATCTCTCTCACTTCAATGTTTCTCTCTTTGCCTCTATCCCCTTCCCTTCTACTCTCTCTAAAAGTCAGTGGAAAAAATAGCCTCACTCCTCAGGTGAGGATTAAAATATGTACATATATAATTGATCTCAATTATTGAATTTTTAGTGCCCCTTAAACTTTTCACCTCAGGAAGTGAGAGTCTTTCCACTCCTCATTTCCCTACCTGTAAGTAGAGTCCTGATATTCTACAATCTTCATCTCTGTTCATGTTTGGATTCTAGTTTTGCAATGTTTACCAGTATGTGACCTTGGACAAGTTACTTAACTTTTTTGACTCAATTGTCTAATCTATAAAGTAGGGCTAAGTGACATCATCTCTAATGTTAGTTAAATAAATCTGCATGCACAGCAAGTAACATCATGACTCTCCTACTGTGTTGTGCTATTACTCAAACTTATATAGATGCTTTTGTGATTATCAAATATACAAACCTATGTAATATCATGCAGCTGTTAATAAGAATGAGGAATCTCTATTTGTATTGATATGGTACCATCTCCAAGATACCTAAAGTATAACACATGCAGCAAGGTGTATTATAAATTGCCATTTTGTGTGGAGAAAAAAAAATGCTTTTATTTATACATATACATATATATATATTTATTTATTTATTTATTTAACTGCCCGTTCCTATTTATTTTTTTTTTTCTTTCTTTTACTTTTTTAAATCTTTTTCTTTTCTTTTTTGTACATATATATTTATTTATAAATTCAGAAAGCATCTGGGGGAATTCAAAGCATCCAAAGGTAACAGTGCTTGTCTGGTGGAAGTTACACCAGAGGGAGGAAGACTTAACTCTTTACAATATACCCTTTGGCACCTTTTGAATAACTTTTATTATTATCTATAAAAATGAAATATAAAGCATTACTAAATACCTGGTACTTGGGGAACTAGAAATTAGAAAACAATTGTGGACATCGTTCAGAATTTTTCTCTTAAAAATAGAGTCCTCTTGCCTAGCTGGTGTGGCTCTGTGGTTGAGTGTCAACCCATGAACCATGAAGTCACCAGTTTGATTCCTAGTCAAGGCACATGCATGGGTTGCAGGCTCGATCCCCAGTAGGGGGCATGCAAGAGGCAGCAGGTAGGTGTTTCTCATTAATGTTTTTATCTTTTTATCCCTCTCTCTCTCTCTCTAAAATCAATAAAAACATATTTTTTAAAAGTAGAGTCCTCTCAAAGGCTGGACACCATTGTTGAATCAAGTTTGAGTTTTCAAACCTGACTTAAGGGCCTAAGTAAGGCCTCAGCAGTGTGTTCTGAGTCTGAAAGGTGAACTGACTCTTGCTTCACCTCAAATGCCATGGCGCCAATCCTGTAGCTTTCTGAAAGCATCTAGCACTTTCTACCTTGCATTTATCACTTCATTTTCCCTAGCCTAACACACCTAGGACACTGGGCGAGGGTCCTGTCAAGGTGAGAAACGTCTGCCCTGGCTGGTGTGGCTCAGATGGTTGAGCATTGTCCCATGTACCTACAGGTCACCGATTCAATTCCTGGCCAGGGTACGTGCCCAGGTTTGGGGTTCAATCCCTCGTTGAGACACGTATGGGAGGCAACTGATCGATATTTCTCACATTGATGTCTCTCTCTCTCTTCCTCTCCCTGCCTCTCTCTCTTAATCGATAAAAACACATTTTAAAAAAGAAACATCCAAACCTAAAGAACTAATTTTTATGAGCTTATTTGAGCCAAATTAACAACATACACCAGGAAGCAAGATCTCAACAGACTGAGAAAGGCTCCGGAGAATGGCAGTGTTGCAGCTTATTTTATACATCATGATTAAAGGAGGATAATAAGGAGGGTTACTTAAAACCCACTGGTGTTAGATTAATAAGGTGGAAGAAAGCATAGCAGGGAACTCGCTAGGACTGGATAAAAGGCAAAATGACGAAACATGTATTTCTTTTACATTGTTGGGTACAGGATAGTTAATAATTAACATTTAGCCCTGGCTAGTTTGGTTCAGTGGACAGAGCGTCGGCCTGCGGACTGAAGGGTCCTGGGTTCGGTTACGGCCAAGGGCTCATGCCCAGGTTGCAGGTTCAGTCCCCAGTGTGGGGTGTGCAAGAGGCGGCTGATTAGTGATTCTCTCTCAGCATTGATGTTTCTCTCTCTCTCTCCCTCTCCCTTCCCCTCTGAAATCAATAAAAATATATTTTAAAAAAATAATTAAGATTTATATCACCCTAGTTGGTGTGACTCAGTTCGTTGAGTGTCGTCTGGTGCACTGAAAGGTTACTGGTTCGATTCCAGGTCTGGGCACTTGTGGAGATTGTGGGCTTGATCCCAGTAGGGGGTGGTGTGCAGGAGGCAGCCCATCAATGTTTCTCTCTCACGCTCTCTCTCTCTCTCTCTCTAGAAAAAAATATATTTATTTTTAGTTTTTATTGATTTCAGAGAGGAAGGGAGAGGAAGAGAGAAACATCAATGCCTCCCACCCCACCCCTATTGGGGATAGAGCCTGCTACTTGGGCATGTGCCCTGTCCGGGAATGGAACCGTGACCTCCTCAACCACTGAGCACTGGCCCGGCTCTCTATAAAAATATTTTAAAAATAAGCATTTATAGCACACAGAGATGGTATTCAGGGAACAAGATAATGAGGGGTTGTGTGGTCTCTAGCTCTGGTGCCAGCAGTTATGTCTTCCAGGGGTAGGAAAATACATTTCTAAGCGATATCTTAGCTGCATAAGAACAAGGGACAGAGCTCACTCAGGTAGAGACTGACCTTGGCTAAGGGAACATGTAGGCCTGGGATGATGAGCAGCGCTGACCTGCACGGTTAGAATTTGTGACCAGATCATCCTAGGTGGTGACTTTTGGTCACTGAGCTTGTCAGACCTACCATGTGGCCCGCCTGAGCTCGTCCGATTTCTTGCACAGCCCCCTTTCCCCTCACAACCCTCATCAGATTCATTCAAGTACCCACAGAAGACCTGGAAAATTGTCAAGCACAGAGTGTATAACCCAGAAAACGCAGGTAACAGACATAAAAGCAGGGGAGGGAGCAAGGCCAATCGCGGGAGTGGGAGCGGGAGAAAGCCCACCCTACACCCTGCGGGCAGAGGCCCCCAGGAAATAGCCCCCGCTCTCGGGTAACGTGCAGACCCAGCCCCAGACCCAGCCTGTCCCGGCGCACAAATCGGTCCGCAGACCTAGGCCGGATGGGCTGGTAACACTAGCCCTGCCCGCCACGCTGCCCGGGGACAGGAACCTTCCGGGCGCAATGGCGCAGGGGCCCCGGCGCGAGGGGGCGGGGCCGCAGGACTGCGA
>NW_006285312.1:1125942-1139555 GCF_000327345.1 Myotis davidii
CGCGCTGGGTCCCCGGGCCTCCGTGCGCCGCTGCGCCCCCTTTTCCCGCGTTCTCCCTGGTCGGGCCTGTGTCCTGCTCCGACCATTGCCTCTCGTAGTCGGTGCCGTCTCCGCGGGGAACAAAGCTGCCCGCGTGCGCGGCGGCCGTCCCTCGTGCTCTGGGACTTGCGCGACCCCGGGGGCTCGGCAGACTTGCTCAGCGGGGAGGGGTGGGCACTGCACCGTTCCTGATGCCTCCCGGGAGGAGGGAACCAACCCTGTGGCCCCAGCGCCGTAGGACCTGGGTTTCGTGGGGCTCCCTTTGGTCTCCGTGGAAAAAGTCACACGGGTTCATTTCTGCCCCTCGAACAGGCTTGTGTCTGGAGCTGGAGACATCAAGCTCACTAAAGATGGCAATGTGCTGCTGCATGAAATGGTGAGCGGTCAGCGCCGTCTGGGTTCTCCATAGGACGCTGGGTTTGTGGGAAGATCTGTAATGTTTATTCGCGATGTAGGAGGACATCGTATTCTCATCAGATAGTTTTCCAGACAATGCAGGAAGTAGGAAAGAAATGTGATCAGTCATAGTAGCTGCAGTACAGTACAGTACCGTACCGTACAGTGAGGAGCCCTGGAGACTTGATGGGTAGTCTGTTCCTCCAAAGCCTTCCCATCCAGTAATTTGGCATCCACTGATGGTCTTGGCCAACGGGGCTGTTAATTGTTTGGATCGTGCCAAGTGATCCTGGAGAAGGCACAGGGGTCCTCGCTTTGTCATAAAGAGGCTTGCATGGGTTTGAAACTATTAGGTACTGTACTTGTTCGCTCTGTCACTTGGAGTAAATTTTAACCGAGCCTCAGATTTCCTTCCCAGGAAATTAGAGATGATCTTGAGAAGTAAACAGATTTATACATGAAAAGGTTGTAGTTGTCAGGAACTTGACAGTGCGAAATAACTGAAGTAATGCGTAGCTGAACACTTGGGCAATTTGGGTACATAGCACGTAAAAGGAGGCCTTTCACACATTTTAAGGTATGTTTGGATTGTTTTAAGTTACTTAATTTTGTCTTTTTCTACTTTCAGCAAATTCAACACCCAACAGCCTCCTTAATAGCCAAAGTAGCGACAGCCCAGGATGACATAACGGGTGATGGTACCACGTCCAATGTCCTAATCATTGGAGAACTGCTGAAACAGGCGGATCTCTACATTTCTGAAGTATACATGATTCTTGTGTTTTTGTGATATTTTATTATGTATAAGAAATAATATGGGTTTTATTTCTACAAATTGATTGATGCATTAATAGTGGCTGAGGCCATAGCAGAAGGTGAAGAGCAGGGGGGCTTAAGTCTGGAAACCAGAGTCTTTATCTTGGTCTGACACAAATTTATTGTGATTCTGGACAAGTTAAATCTTCCTTGGCCTGAAAGGTTTTCTTTTATCAAGTTGCATTGCATATATTATTTATATCTGTCTATGATGTAGGTTAATAATTGAGATCTAAAAATGGGATGTTTGGGACAACTTATAAGGAAAAAGCCAACCAAAGCTTAAATAAAAATTCTGCACCTTTTTTAGCCCAGAGTAGTTCTAAGATTAAAGCAAACCTCAATGAATACTAATCTGATGTCAGAAAGAACTTGCTGAGAAGACAGAGAAAGCAGACTCTTAGTTACCCTGTCTACTTTCTATTAGTAAATGATGTGAATTTATTTCAGATTACCTATAGGAAAGATATAATGGTCTGTTGACTGCAGGTTGTTGTGACATGTTGAGTTTTTGTTGCTATTCCCTGCGGTTTGCACAGTGAACACCCAAGTGTGCTTTATAGTTCCCTTGGCTTTGACTCTGTGCTAGAGCAATGTCTGTTCTTTTCCTCTGCATTGAAAGGACTGTTTATCCTTTTAAATGTATTCATAAAGTCAGCACATTATATTGTATTAAAGGATAGGAATGATCCAGAATAAATCTTCAAAAATATGCTTTATCATGAGCTATAGTGGCATCTAATTGAAGAACTCCAGGGTTAGTGGTGGTTTGTAATTGTCTTCATTATAGGGTCTTCATCCCAGAATAGTAACAGAAGGATTTGAAGCTGCAAAGGAAAAGGCACTTCAGTTTTTGGAACAAGTCAAAGTAAGCAAAGAGATGGACAGGGAAACACTCATAGATGTGGCCAGAACATCTCTGCGTACTAAAGTTCATGCGGAACTTGCTGATGTCTTAACAGAGGTATGTGTTGAATTAAAAGCCCCTGATTTTAGAAACATCAGTATACTTACCAATTTCAATTATAGATTGCTCTCTAAAGTCTTCATACATGAAAAAGTAGGTTCATTCCTGTGTCGGTGATAATCTGATCTGTGTCCTTAAAAAAGTAAAGTGTGAAATTCAAATAATCATATACCTGACCAGGTTATAAAGGTATAATCAGAGCTTTCATTAAAAGTTTTATAATTAGAAATTTTATTATTTAAAAGCTTACTGTTAACAATGTTTAACAATGTTTTTAATAAAATAGGAGGGATGTCTGATTCTTTAGGTAATGACACATTGAAGTTTAAGAAATATAAATGACTTCAGCCCTTTGCAAATGTATTCTATTAGCTCATAGAAAAAGACTTAGATCAATTTGAAGGATGTTAAAGTTGAGAAACTAAACTCTGCAGAACAAGTAACAGCATCTTGACTTCTGCAAATCAAATTCATTTAATGGTTATACTCTTCTTGTAGGCTGTAGTTGATTCCATTTTGGCCATTAAAAAACAAGATGAACCTATTGACCTCTTCATGGTTGAGATCATGGAGATGAAACATAAATCTGAAACCGATACAAGGTAGGTGGTAGAATGCTATGAAATGCTTATGAAGTGTGTTGTGTGTACAAATAGGTGCTTTATACAATACATTTTTTTGGCTGATTTTTGTGTGTGTCTTTGAATTAATACCTATTGCCTAGATGAGTATTTAATTTACTCTGTAATATTTACTTTTGAAGTTAATGGTATAATGTGTTTATAGTCAGAATGACTCAGAAAAGTGAGATACATCGGTTGTTTGGCATTTATTGAACTGTTGGATACAAAACCTAATGGGAGACTGTTGGGGAATTATATATTTCTAGCTTGAAAACATTTTTTAAATAATTAGATATTGTAAGGAATATTTTTTTTTAAATGTTTTTTATTTTAGAGAGAGAGGGAGGGAGAGGGATAGAGAGATAGAAATATTGATGTGAGAGAAACATTGATCAGCTCCCTTCTGCACACCCCCTATGAGGTATTGAGCCTGCAACCCTGACCAGGAATAAAACCGATGATCTCCTGGTTCATGGGTCAATGCTCAACCACTGAACCACGCCAGCCAGGCTGAAAGTCAATAACAATATAATGTGGTTTTTTATTTATTTCTTAGTTATAGTTAACAGACAATATTAGTTTCAGCTATGTAACATAGTAATTAGATGTTTATATATACCATAATTTTTAATGTATTTTAACAGCTTAATCAGAGGTCTTGTTTTGGACCATGGGGCACGGCATCCTGATATGAAAAAAAGAGTAGAAGATGCATACATCCTTACATGCAATGTGTCTTTAGAATATGAAAAAACGTGAGTTTATATTCTCTTACAAACGGAATCGAGAAGCAGGGGAGCTTGGTATTTTGGGCAAGTCACTTTGTGAGACTCAGTTTCTCCGCTGTACAGACAATAATGCCTCAAATTGGGTTTGGGAGAATTCTAGGAATAAACTCAGAATATACCAAGGGCAGATCAGAATTACGTGGCTATTTGTTAAATAAAATAAACATTTTAACTCTCCTCCTCCCCTCATACTTTTATTTTTAATAGAGAAGTGAATTCTGGCTTTTTTTACAAGAGTGCAGAAGAGAGAGAGAAACTAGTAAGAGCTGAAAGAAAATTCATTGAAGATAGAGTTAAAAAAATAATAGACCTGAAAAATAAAGTTTGTGGTGACTCAAAGAAAGGATTTGTTGTTATTAATCAAAAGGTAAGAATGAACTTTGCTTTATAAACTAGCTTGTATCATCCATTTTGATTTTTCAGGTGAAATATATTAAAACTAACTTTCTGTTGTTATTAACAGGGAATTGACCCATTTTCCTTAGATGCTCTTGCAAAAGAAGGCATAGTAGCTCTGCGCAGAGCGAAAAAAAGAAATATGGAAAGGTATGGTGGATAGCAGATCATCTGAGTGACGTGAATTTGTGCAAGTTAACTGAGATTATTCCTTCCCCCCTCTATTTATTTTTGCTTTTTTCTTTTGGTAAAATACACATAATACAAAATATACCACTTTCCCCTTTTTTTTAAGTGTAAAAAATTCAGTGGCATTAAATTGTATTCACATTGTTGTACAACCATCACCATTATCCATTTTCAGAACTTTTTCAGCATTGCAAACTGAAACTACCTATTAAACAGTAACTCCCCATTTCTCCTCCCCACTTCTACCCACACTCCTTCCCCTGTAAATACTGTTCTGCTGTCTCTGAATTTGGTACCTCATATAAGGGAATCATACAATAATTGCCCTTTCTGTGTCTGGCTCATTTCATTAAGCATAATGTTTTCAAGATTCATCCAGATTGTAATACATATCAAAATTTCATTCCTTTTTAAGGACAAATATTCCATGGTAATATCACATCCTTATTTATCCATTTATCTGTCAGGAGACATTTATTTGGGTTTCTGCATTTGGCTATGATGAATAATGCCACTATGAACATTGGTTTATACTTGTTTTACTTTTATTTTTAAAATATGTTTTTGTTGATTTTAGAGAGGACAGGAGAGGGAGAGAGAGAAACATTGAAGCATCAACATAGATCAGCTGCCTCCTGCACCCCCTTGCTGGGGTCGAGCCTGAAACTCTGGCATGTGCCCTGACGTGGTGACCTCTTGGTGCCTGTCTTGACGTTCAACCACGGAGCCACGTCTCCTGGGCTATACTTGTTTTATTTTCAAATAGTGACAGAGTGTACATGTATTTCCATGTCAGGAGATAGCATCAAAGGGTTTCAGAGAAACATGAGAAAGCTTTTGTTTATCTTTAAAAATCAGCCCAAACCGGTTTGGCTCAGTGGATAGAGCGTCAGCCTGCGGACTCAAAGGTCCCAGGTTCGATTCCGGTCAAGGGCATGTACCTTGGTTGCGGGCACATCCCCAGCAGGGAGTGTGCAGGAAGCAGCTGATTGATGTTTCTCTCTCATCGATGTTTCTAACTCTCTATCCCTCTCCCTTCCTCTCTGTAAAAAATCAATAAAATATATTTTTTTTAAATAAATAAATCATATCAGAGCCCTAGCCAGCTTGGCTCAGTGGATGGAACATTGGCCTGCAGACTGAAGGGTCCTGGTTTTGATTCCAACCAAGGGCACATGCCTGGGTTACGGGCTTGATCCCCAGTGGGGGGTGTGCAGGAGGCAGCCGATCAATGAGTCTCTCTCATCATGGATGTTTTTCTCTCTCTCCTCCCTTCCTCTCTGAAATCAATAAATAAATATATTTAAAAAAATAAAAATTATATCAGAGAAGTATCTGCTGACTTGGGGAAAGTGGTTTAAATGGAGGATTAGGAGAAAAGACCAGTTTTTAGCCGGTTGGTGATAAATGGACAAGTTAAAATACATTTTAGAACATAATTTTAGTATGTAATTCTGAAAGATTGCTTCCTAAAAATAATCTTTTCTTTAAACATAACTGATAAAAATTACTTATATCTCCTTAAAATACTTCAATATTTCAGGCTGACTCTTGCTTGTGGTGGAGTAGCTCTAAATTCTTTTGATGACCTAAATCCTGATTGTTTGGGACATGCAGGACTTGTCTATGAGTATACATTGGTAAGTGTATTTTCTTTCCAAAGGTAATACTTTTTGGTTCATGAATTCAGTAGTAAAAACTCATTCAAACTTGGGATCAGATTTATGCTTTATTTACACACATTTTGATGGTCCATGTGTAGCAGTGATACTCAGATGGGAAAGTCACATTTCTCTTACGTGACTTTGTGTGTGTGTGTGTGTGTGTGTGTGTGTGTGTGTGTGTGTGTTTAAGAAATTACTTGAATGTGATTCAGTGTGTTTTCTGTGAATGTGCCATTTATCATTTTTTCTCTGATCATTTGTACAGCTATGTCCTGTTTTTCTGAAAATACTCTCTTTCCATAGGGGGAAGAGAAGTTCACCTTTGTTGAGAAATGTAACAATCCTCGCTCTGTTACATTATTGGTCAAAGGACCAAATAAGCACACACTTACTCAAATCAAAGATGCAATAAGAGATGGCTTGAGGGCTGTTAAAAATGCTATTGATGATGGTAAGATCCTCACTTTATTCTAATTTAAGATCCTCAGTGTATTCTTTTTTGCTATTTTGTAAGGCATGGCTGAATACTGTGTTGTTTTTGTCAGTAGCTTACACAGCCAGACACCATGCAAAAGTAGTCTTCCCTTTAAAATGGCTATGATGGTATGCCAAGTTTTTTCATAGCATATCATTACTAAAAGTGGATACAAATAAATAAGTTAAGAGATTGTAAGAGCTTCCAAGTGCTAGTTAAATCAGATCATGTTATTTGATATGTTGCTTTCAAATGCAATATTAAAATTGCTGTCACACTGAATTTTTAAGAAATTAATGGTCTTCATGTTTGTGTGTTTTATTTTTTAAAAATATTTTCTACTGATTTCAGTGAAGGAAGAGGGACGGAGGGAGAGAGATAGAAACATCGATGATGAGAGAATCATTGATCAGCTGCCTCCTACATGCCCCCCACTGGGGATCGAGCCCGCAACCTGGGCATGTTCGAACCCGGGACCCTTCAGTCCACAGGCAGACGCTCTATCCACTGAGCCAAACTGGCCAGGGCCATGTATGTGTGTTTTAATTTGTTTTATAATTCCACAGTTTTCTTTGTAGCTGAGCATTTTCTCTCTTCTCCCCCTTCCTTCCCCACCCACCCAACAGGCTGTGTAGTTCCAGGTGGTGGTGCAGTGGAAGTGGCAATGTCACACGCCCTGGTGAAATACAAGCCCAGCGTAAAGGGCAGGGCCCAGCTTGGAGTTCAAGCGTTTGCTGATGCATTGCTCATTATTCCCAAGGTCTGACTTTTGTAACAGTCCATTTTCTAAAACGGAACAAAATGATTTCAGCTGATGAATGTGAAAGTTTTTTGATAATGTGGTTTTTTTTCCATAATGTGGATTTTGAGTAAGTTTGATCAGTTTTTTCCCTAACACTAGGTCAGTGGTCGTCAAACTGCGGCTCGCGAGCCACACGGGGCTCTTTGGTCCCTTGAGTATGGCTCTTCCACAAAATATCGACTTCTGCGTATGGGCCACGAAATTTCGATTGTACTGTATGTGCGTGCCCGCATGTGGTATTTTGTGGAAGAGCCACACTCAAAAGGCCAAAGAGCCGCATGTGGCTCGTGAGCCGCAGTTTGCCGACCACTGCACTAGAACATCCAAATGTATTTGGTTTCCCTAGAAAGGAAACTTGAATATCTGAAGTTTCAAGTGGCAAGAGATAACTATTTTAAGAGGGTTTGCAGTGTATAAGGGATATACTTGAGTATAAGCTTGCTTTTTGTTTAAACTACAATCGATATAATGATTTTCTATTGATTATTAATGGATATACCATTTATTTATTGTGCATTTGACTATCAATTCTTAGGTCCTGTATTTTAAAGGATTACATTTGCTTGCCTTTAGGTTCTTGCTCAGAATTCTGGTTTTGATCTTCAGGAAACACTAGTTAAAGTTCAAGCAGAACATTCGGAATCAGGTCAACTTGTGGGTGTGGACTTGAACACGGGTAAGACAATGCAACTATTTTAGGGGGAAAACTCGATAATATAGGTGAGGTAAAGCCAAGAAGAATCAAAAGAATCTTGGGGAGTTACTTTGCAGTTTAATATTATCCTATGAGTGAACTCTGGGTTCTAAAATATAGTATAAAAACAGAATGACTAGATACAGTAATTAAGGGAATCGAATATATACATTTGAATAGTTTCAAAGAGTATGGATTTGTTGATGTTACTGAGTGGTGGTAGGTGGTTCAGTTTGATATTGAAAAGCTTCATATTAGGTTTACTCAATTTTTTATCAGGGACTGTGATTGGAAATATAAAATAGATAATCATATTCACTGATGGAAAAAGGCTAAGGGTAGCAAATAATGCTGGAAGAGGGAACCAAATATAATGAAATATTTAAAGCCATGGTCTTAGGCCAGTGTAAGAACACAAATTATGTAAGTACAATATAAGAGAACTGAGATCCAGTCAATATGTAAGACCTGTTGTCAGCAACATTGTTTACATTTAATAAGAAGGGCTCTGGAATGAGGAAAATGATAATCCCATTTTGATCAGATTATAGTTCAAGTGCTGTAATTTAATATGGACAAATGTGTCCAGAAAAACAAGATGTTACAATATTTGGTAACGGAATAGAGCTTTCCTGCCACTCAAGTCTTCTAAGCAGAGATCAGTCATTTATCAAAGATACTGTGCACAGGAATCGTAAGATCAGAATGATCTTACGACCTGCTATATATGATTTTAAGACTACTGGATTACTTTTCAGGTGAGCCAATGGTAGCAGCAGAAGTAGGCGTATGGGATAACTATTGTGTAAAGAAACAGCTTCTTCACTCCTGGTAAGTTTGGGAAAGTCAAAACTAAAATAACCTTTAGGTAATTACACTCTTTTTATTTGGCATATTCTGTTTAATTCCTCCCACCCCCACCCTCATTAAAATGTAAAAGAAAAAGTGCAAAAATGAAACGTTTATGTATGGAGGGGTAAAGGGAAATTTAATTGGATGTAATTTGCATGGATTAGTTGGAAATTGAGTTGAATTAGGGTTCATATCTGGAATCTGAGCCATCTGATTTTACCCCCCTTTGCAGCACTGTGATTGCCACCAACATACTCCTGGTCGATGAGATCATGCGAGCTGGAATGTCTTCTCTAAAAGGTTGAATTGAAGCTCCCCCTGTACTACCTGAATCATGAAGACTCTACAGAGTGATCCTAAGAATACAGCTATGGAATTTTTGTCCTGGCTTCAAATGATTTTTAAAGGAATTTTTTCCCATCTGAAGAAAGGAGAGAGCAATGGCAACTACCTATTAAAATTCCAAAGTCTGAAATTATAATTACACTATTTTTTTTTAAATTGTACTCAGTGTATGCAAAACTGGCCGGCTGTTTTCACCCAATATGCACAGAATATTTTGCTTTCGTTTCTGTGACATTAAAAAAAAAACATTAGAAAAGCATATGGTATCTATCTTATTAAATATTCCTTGAAAAACAAATTTTAATGGTTTAATAATTTCTTCTAATGATGTATTTTAATTTATCCAATAGTTCCCTATTGAGCATTTAAGATTAAAAATTTTATGCTAATAAATAACAAGTAACAGGTTTTGAAAGTATCCCTGTTTCTTTAGTATCAATTGCTGTGAGTAAAATGATTGGATCTTTTAGTGGGACATTTCATGTGAAGTAGCTTTGCTAAAATGCTCCCCAGGAAAGTTAAGTGGGAGTGGGTAGAAAGATGGGTGAACTAGAGGCAAGGGAGTTGAAAGCTGCACATTTATAAAATGCAAAAATTAAAATAGAGGAGACAGGTTTGAAGAGGCTTGAAGGCATGGTGACAGGCCTAGTTGAGAAGAGATTTTCAGGTAGACCATACTGTATTTTCACACCCTGGACCTTTACTTATGCTGAAATACCCATCCCAAAACCACCAGTGTCATTCCCCCCTGCCCCCTCAAATTATTTGACCGTGTTTCCAAAAAATCATTTTTTATACAGGTCAGGTGGTGTAAATGAACAGTCCTTGAAGGTGAAATTGTGTTGCTAAGTTTTGTATTTTGAGGACTTGGCTACAGTAAGTGTGCAATAAATGTTTAACTTGAAACCTTTTCTGTCATCTTGCATTGGTATTCCAAGGCACAAAAGGGGTTGAATATAAAAGGGAAGGAAGTTAGTCCAAATGTTCACAGGATCATGAAGGGGATTCCGAAATTTTAGGGCCTCTTCACATTAACCCTGAGAAGATAGCTTTTTCTTAACCTGACCCCACCCCTTCCTGGGCTGGACTAATTACGCCCTTGGGTTGCCAATATCTAGAGGATGCGCCAGGGGGCAGTGTGCACCGGGACATAGTACCTGTGGGGCGCATGCGCAGCAGAGCGACTAGGCGTGTGTACCCAGTTCCTGGTGCTGCGGTGCTATGAGCTCCTCACTGCTGCTGACCCTGCTGTCGCTCCTGTCCAGCCCGTGGATCGAGATAGGTCAGTGTGCTGGCCTGCCCACTTACCCCTAGCGCCTTTGTCCCAGGGACTATCAGGAAAAGGGTGGAGCGCTTTGCCCCCTAGCCCACTTCCTAGTCCTAGTCTGCTTGGAGCAGCCAGAGGCACGTCCCAGCGACTGCCAGCCCGGCGAGGGTAACAACAGCTCATACTGTATTTTACTTCCTTTTTACTTTTAACTTACTATTTTGGAATCTTTCAAGCATAAAGTAAAGAACAGACTATAACTAAACGTGCCCCCTACGTACCCATCACCCAGTTTAACAGCTGCCAAATTATGGCTAATCTTGCTTCTTTGGTAACCCACTTTCCCCTCTTCTGGGATCATGCTGAAGTGAGTGCAGGCGTTATACAATTTTATTCGTAAATAACTCAGCTTGAATAGCCAAAAAGACAAGTCACGAAAAAGAACCATACCATTTTCCGCCTACAAAATTAACATCCAGTTAGTGTTCAGATTTACCTACTGTGTTTTTTAATTGTAGTTTACTTCTTGAATTAGTGTCAAAATAAACTTTGTGCATTGCAATTGTATGTTTTTTCTTAATTCCATTTTATTCTGAGATTTTCCTGCTTGCTTCATTAAGTAACTTTCTTCTTTGGGTCCTGATTTCCCTCCTGTTAAATAAGGTGGTCAAATTAAAGATCCTTTTAATTTGATTTTTTGAGGCATACAAACAGCAAGTATGAAGGAGCTCATTCAATGATTTGATGATAATTATTGTGCACTTGTGCTAGGTGCCAGGGATACACTGGCAAAATAGAGGTAGTCCTTTCTTTTCTGGAGTACATGATATAATGGTAAGAACTGATAAGAGTTCAACAAGTGGGAAGGAAGAGAGCGAAAAACAGCATGAGCAGAAGCATGGGTAGAAAGGTGCTAGATATATTTTAGGGTATGGTGTCTAGATTTACCTAGCTGGGACAGAGGGTTGTGTGTAAAGGAATAGAAAGGTAAGGAAATAAACCTACCATGTGCTCAACATTTTACATGTTATTTGAATTCATGCAGCTATGCCTATGACATAGATGCTATCCCATTTTATAAATGAAGAAATTGAAATTAAGATTAAGTAATTTGCCTAAGGTCACCCAGCAAATTAAGTGGCAGAACAGGAATTTATTGCATGGGTTTTGTTTTGTTTTTTGTTAATCCTCACCCAAGGATGTCATTTTTTTTTTTTTACAATATATTTTCATTGATTACAGAGAGAAGGGGAGAGGGAGGTATAGAAACATCAATGATGAGAGAGAATCATTGATTGGCTGCCTCCTGCACACCCCCTATTTGGGATTGAGCCCGTAAACCAGGCATGTGCCCTGGACCAGAATTGAACCTGGGACCTTTCAGTTCACAGGCCACCCTTCACTCCTCAGGCCAATGCTCTGTTCACTGAGCCAAACCTGCTGGGGCCCAAGGATGTTTTTTCCATTGACTTTTAGAGAGCGTGGAAGGGAGGAGGAGAGACAGAGAGAGAAACATCAACGTGAGAGAGACATTGAATGGTTGCCTCCCACATGCACCCTGACTTGGGCCAGTGATCAAGGCTACAACCAAGGTATGTGCCTTTGACCAGAATTGAACCCGGGACCCTTCTGTCCAAGGGCCGCGACTTTATCCACTGAGCCAAACCAGCTAGGGCCAGACCAAGAATTTAAAGCCAAAATTTTAAGCCTCCATTATTTTTAAGAACACTCATTTTTATGAGTATTACATATGATCCAAATATTGCCACTTATTTTTTACATACTCATGTATTACTGATGACACTCTTTTTTTTTCCACTACAGGGAATGGACAGGTGACAAGCATGGTTAAGCTGCCTGGTGGGAGATTCCAGATGGGAACAAATTCACCAGATGGCAGAGATGGTGAAGGACCTGTCCGGGAGGTGACAGTAAAACCTTTTGCCATCGACATATTTCCTGTCACCAACAAAGATTTCAGGTATATCAGGTATTCTTTCAGGAGGAGTAAAGGCTCTTTTAAATCATTATTATTTTTTTAAATAATTCATGAGTTTTATTTATTTTTAATATGTTTTTGTTGATTTTAGAAAGAGAAGAAGGGAGAGGGGGAGATAGATAGAAACATCAATGAGAGAGAAACGTCAATATTGATTGGCTTTCTCCTGTATGCCCCTCACTGGGGATCAAGCCCATAGCCTGGGCATGTGCCCTGACTGGGAATAGAACCAGTGACCTCTTGGTACATGGTTCAATGCTCAACGACTGAGCGACACAGGCTGGGCTCAAATCTTCATTCTTAATCTCTAGAACAGCGGTTCTCAACCTGTGGGTCGTGACCCCTTTGGGGGTCGAATGACCCTTTCACAGGTCGCCTAAGACCATCCTGTATATCAGATATTTACATTACGATTCATAACAGTAGCAAAATTACAGTTATGAAGTAGCAACGAAAATAATTTTATGGTTGGGGGTCACCACAACATGAGGATTAAAGGGTCGTGGCATTAGGAAGGTTGAGAACCACTGTTCCAGAAGGAAACTGACTTGTTCACTATCACATATCTTTGCAATAATACTGTGGGATAAGTGTATTTACTTTTTTTTAAGTGAGGAATCTGAAGTCCAAAAATGTTTACCTTACTGTCCGTTAGTGACAGACTTGAGCCTGTAACTCAAATTCCCTGATTCTTGAGCCAGTGGATTTTCCATTACACTGGGCATAGCACAAGGATTATGGGCAAAAGTGACACACTCAACAGAAATTTCTTCAACAGGGAAGAAGGGACTGGGAGAAGGGTCATACTAGCAAAGTGCCTTAAATTCCCTTTATATTTACTTTGGTAAATGGTGTTGTTTTAGGAGTCAAACATTGTGGTTCTAAATCTAACTCATTCTAAGAAGCCAAGTTGAAACGCCTTAGTTTCTTCAAGGTGATATGTTTTGTAACTTATCTTCAAATGGTACAGGTGTGTGGCCTGGCTGGTGTGGCTCAGTTGGTTGAGTGTTGTCCTGTACACCAAATGGTCACTGGTTCAATTCCCTGTCAGGGCACATACCCAAGATGGGGGTTTGATCCCTGGTCAGGGTGCATGCAGGAGGCAATGATCAATGATTCTCTCTCACATCGAGGTTTCTCTCTCCCTCTCCCTTTCTCTCTCTCTCTAAAATCAATAAAAACTTATTTTTTTTTATTAAAGTGAGAGATGGGCTTCGTATCAGAGATACACTCAAGGACCCAGGTTCTTTCTGTTGATCTTCTCTACCATTCATGGATTTGCTTTATCTCCCAGCACATTT
>NW_006285312.1:1139624-1160367 GCF_000327345.1 Myotis davidii
CTCTAAAATCAGTAAACGCATATTTTAAAAAAAGATTTATTAAAAAAATAGTACAGGGGTGATTATGTAGAGGGGGATGGAGGAAAGAGAGGGAATGGGAAGATAATAAAGCAAATGTACTTAAATGTTACATTTGTGGAGTTAAAACTTTTCAAGATAAAAGGTTATGGGGAAAAACTGATTCAGGAGACACACTGAAATAAGCATAGGATTTTTGATACACTCCTCAGATCCTTTGACTCAGTGATTCCCCCTCTAGGGATTTGTCTGAAGGAAAGAATTAAAGTTGTCCAAAAACATTTAACTGAAAAGATGACATTGTAAACAACTGTTAACAATTTAAGGATTATTTAAACACTAGAGGCCCAGTGTGCACGATTGTGCCAGTAGCTGCTTCTGCTTGCCTCAGCTGACCGCCCCGCCCATTGCTCTGGTAGCTCTCCAAAGCTGATAGCTCTCCGCCCCTAGTAGCTCGTGCTTGTGTGTGTGTGTGTTGCAGGAAGCAACCAATCAATGATTCTCTCTCATCATTGATGTTTCTAACTCTCTCTCCTCCCTTCCTCTCTGAAATCAATAAAAATATATTAAAACATATATATTTAAAAAGTTATGAGATGTTAAGTCAAGAAAGTAGCTTATAAAATAATATATAGCTTATGATCCCATTTTTTAAAACTATGTATATAGAATCACCGAAACTGGTTTGGCTCAGTGGATAGAGCGTCAGCCTGCGGACTGAAAGGTCCCGGGTTAAATTCCAGTCAAGGGCATGTACCTGGGTTGTGGGCACTTCCCCAGTGGGGGATGTTCAGGAGGCAGCTGATTGATGTTTCTCTCTCATCAATGTTTCTAACTTTCTATCTCTCTCTCTTCCTCTCTGTAAAAAATGAATAAAAAATATATTTAAAAAAAACACTGAAAAAAAAAACTATGTATATAGAATGTATATGCATTAAAAAAGTGGAAGTGCATTAGTTAACAGATTTTACCCATATTGTTGTGATTTCCAAATGACAATAATTACAGGGAAGCACCTTGTTAAACAGGGTGGGAGGGTTGGGGAGTGGGGCCAGGAAGAATATGGAATGATACATATTAGTTAGTGTGATAATGGATGATTTTAAATTTCCTCATTTTTCTACAATACCACACGTACTACTTATATGTGCTTTTATTAATTTTTTTTTCTAGATAGAAAGGGAGAGAGAGAATCATCAGTGATGAGAGAGAATCATTGATCGGCTGCCTCCTGCATGCCCCGCACTGGGGATCGAGCCCACAACCCAGGCATGTGCCCTTGACCAGAATCGAACCTGGGACCCTTCAGTCCCCAGGCTGATGTTCTATCCACTGAGCCAAACCAGCTAGGGTGCTTATATGTGCTTTTAAAACATTTTTAAACAGGAAAGTTGTTAAAATTGAAGGAGAAATCATTCCTGATCAGACTTGTACCATATCATGACAACCCAAAATAGATAGCTGCACAGTATGCACCTTTTAGATTTCAAGTTATGACCTAGCCCAGTGGTCGGCAAACTGTGGCTCGCGAGCCACATGCGGCTCTTTGGCCCCTTGAGTGTGGCTCGTCCACAAAATACCGACTTCTGTGCATGGACCACAAAGTTTCAATAGCACGGTATGTGCATGCCTGCACGTGGTATTTTGTGGCAGAGCCACACTCAAGGGGCCAAAGAGCCCCATGTGGCTCACGAGCCGCAGTTTGCCGACCATGACCTAGTGTATGGTAGAAATATAATGTCACCTCTAGTAAGCCCCTAAACTTTGCTTAGAATCCACCTGACTTTGTCTGCCTCTCTGATAAAAGATTCTCAAGCTGTTCAGATGATCTCAATGCCCTCTGAGGGTGAATAATACCTTCTTATATCAGAGGGCTGGCACAGACGAGGTGATAATGAAAACCATCCATCTCACCTTAGTAATCTGTGTGCTGAGACTTGCTAAACCATACCGAGCTATATGAAAATATATTCTAAAATCTCAGCAACTCAATTTTTTTCTTTTGTTTTTGTTTTTTCAGCAGCTTATTTTTATTTGACTCAGTTTCTTTTTTTTTTTTTTTTAATATATTTTATTGATTTTTTCACAGAGAGGAAGGGAGAGAGATAGAGAGTTAGAAACATCAATGAGAGAGAAACATCGATCAGCCGCCTCCTGCACACTCCCCACTGGGGATGTGCCCGCAACCCAGGTACATGCCCTTGACCGGAATCGAACCCGGGACCCCTCAGTCCGCAAGCCGACGCTCCATCCACTGAGCCAAACCGGTCCCGGCTTGACTCAGTTTCTTTATTCTATTAGATGGAAATGATAACACCTGTTCTGCCTCCCTCTCATGAAATTAGGTATGTAAGAAAAACCTTTCAGAAAAGAAACCATTCCCCACCCTTAAATCTTCTCGGCAGCTTTACTTATAATCTCTAAAAACTGGAGATAACCCACATGACCTGCAATTGGTGAATGAGTAAACCAAGTATGGTACATCCATACAGTGAAATACTACTCAGCAATACAAAGGAACAAACTACTGATACCTTTGACAACATGGATGAATCTCAGAAGCATTATGCTAAGTGAAAGAAGCCAGACCCCAAAACTACATCCTGTATAGTTCAATTTATGTGAAAGTATGTATTCCAGGAAAGGCAAAACCATAGGAACAAAAAACAGGGGCACAGAGGTATTTGGGGTATGTTTGATGAAACTGTTCTGGTTCTTGATTGTGGTGATGACTGTATGCTTCGTCAAAGTCATAAAAGCATACACTAAAAAAAACTGAATTTTACTGTATGTGAATTAAACACACGGCAACAGATTTTTTAAAAATATTTTTTTTTTGATTTCAGAGAGGAAGGAAGAGGGGGAGAGAGATAGAAACATCCATGATGAGAGAGAATCATGGATCAGCTGCCTCCTGCAAGTCCCCCACTGGGGATCGAGCCCACAACCCGGCATGTGCCCTTGACCAGAATCAAACCTGGGACCTTATAGCAACAGATTTTCAAAGAAAATCTCCTGCTCAGGGTTTCAGGTGAATTCCTTGGAGTTCATGGGACCTCTGTGATGTGGGACTTACAGGGTGAGGCTAGGTGGGCTCTTCTGCAGCAGGAGAGGTGAGGGTGGAGCACAGAACCCTTTCAGCTGAGCCAAGCGAAATCTCTCTTTTCAGGGAGTTTGTCAGGGAGAAAAAGTACCGGACAGAGGCCGAGACGTTTGGGTGGAGCTTTGTCTTTGAGGACTTTGTCTCAGATGAGCTTAGAAACAAAGCGACTCAGCAAATGAAGGTGAGAAAACCTGGGCTTGGAGCTGAGGGAACGGGAGAGAGTGGGACCTGGACATAGAGGCATGTGGGGTCACCTGGGCCATGGTAGAAATCAGACCTGAGAGCGGGAGGCAGGGAGGAAGTGAGAGAAGCCCTTCCTGGAAGGGTCAAGTGAATACTTCCTCCCAGGAAGGGACCCCTGAGCTGGTTTCTGGGTAGAGAGACTGTAAAGACCCAGATAGATACACATGGGGCTCAAGATACATCCTGCACAAGCAGAACGTCCTGACAGGCCTCCCTCTAATGAGGGCCGTGAGGGGTCAGGCTTCAGAGACTCCAGACACAGCCTCACTTGGACGCCCTGAGTCTTGGCCTGAAGGGTCTGCTCCGCCTCCTATGTGTCAGTCGGGAGGGTGCGCATGGTGGGTTCGAGCATCTTGCAGTCATGCTCTTTCTTCTTTGTAGCCTGTTCTCTGGTGGCTTCCAGTGGAAAGGGCATTCTGGAGGCAGGTAAGGGTTGGTTCCTCCACCTTGTTTTCTACCCCTGGAGGGTTGGCTTCCCTAGCCCCCCTTGCCCATCTAGAAATACTGAGCTAAAAGGAGAAGTTTCAGGAAAACAGCCAAGACACCCTGTTCCCTAGTCCTCTTCCCATCACCTATCCCATTTTTCTTGTCAGTCTCATGTGTAGTCTCTTCGTTCTGGACCTCTCCTCACTCACCAACCTCTCTTCCAATTTCTTTGCTTCCCCTAGTGTTAAAAGCTGAACTTAGGTGCCCTAAGCCTAGCCTTCCTCAGACTTCCCTGAGCTCCCAGAGCCTGTCTCACTTCCTCCTGGCTGTCAGCCTGCAGGTCCCGGCTCTGGCATCCGAGAGAGACTGGAGCTCCCAGTGGTACACGTGAGCTGGAATGATGCGCGGGCCTACTGTGCATGGCAGGGGAAACGGCTGCCTACTGAGGAAGAGTGGGAGTTCGCGGCCCGAGGGGGCTTAAAGGGTATAGAGCTACCAAGGCGATTCCCCTTTGTTCTGCTCTTCATCCTGCCCTGCATGGGGGTCTCTAAAGGGTGGGAAGGGCTCATGCTCCCTAGAGCAGTGAAGGACCAGTTGCTGTTATTTTTATTTCTCATCTATCTCAGACCTATGTAAAATATGTAAAATATGGTATTTATTTAAAATACCATAAAAACTAATAACTGGAAAAATGGAATGAAAAAAACAATTTTTTTTTATTGTTGGAGATTCTACAGAGATGTCATGTTTCAAAAAATACAGTTGGACCAACATAGCATAGAGAAGAGGAGAAGAGTTATCCAAACCACATGCCTTTTCCATGGATGTATAGGGGTTAACCCCTTCCCCAACAATTTTTTTGTTAAAAACGTTTCTTTTTCAGACTAATTTTTTTATTTTGGTTCTATATAGTATTTTTTTTTTAAATATATTTTATTGAGTTTTCACAGAGAGGAAAGGAGAGAGATAGAGAGCTAGAAACATTGATGAGAGAGAAACATCAACCAGCCGCCTCTTGCACATCCCCCACTGGGGATGTGCCCACAACGCTCTATCCACTGAGCCAAACTGGTCTCGGCTCTATATAGTATTTTTGATGCTGGTTATGAAAACAGTTTGTAACTCGTCTTCCTATAAACCATATTTTTTTACCATATTTTCTTAGTATACTCGTCGACGACTGAAAAAGAACATTTTGTGAAAACGAGTATACACGTTTCTGCCGGGGAAGGGGTTTTAATATAAAAAATTGCTCTTTGCTCATAACTTAGTTGTTCTGCAATGGTGATTAAAAAAAGTTATGAGAGTGAAATAGCAATTCACCATATCCAGCCTCTACAGTTTGAACACCAGCTATACCAATAGTCAAAGTTATTAATGTGATAAATGAGGTTGTTTGTTCATTTTGCCAATCGAAGTCCAACGAACAAGTTTCTCAATGGTTACTCTCAATTTCTGCACTGATCTCAACATGCACTGGTCACAGGTGGTTTACAGAGGCATTGATCAGAACCACACCTAGGATTGCACTGCCCTGGGGTAATGCAGGAGGCGGGGCTCCGAATGCAATGCAGTGAGTGGAAGGGATGGGCATGGGATATAAAAATAACCTCCTTTCGGTTCTCTCGCTCGCTCTCTGTCTTTCCCAACTCTTCACCTCTCCCCCCAATGCTTTCTCCTTGCTCTCCCGCAGGTCAGGTTTATCCCTGGGGAAACAAGTTCCAGCCAAACCGCACCAACCTGTGGCAGGTAAGACATGCATTCCTCACTCTGTCCTTTCTCGGAGCAGTGAGGCCTGCTGTCGGCTGGGCACTGTGTTAGGTGTGGGCTTCAGAGGGCTGTGTCCTAAAGCTGGAAAGGGCGAAGCCGGAGACGAGGCGGTGGTGCACAGTGTGCGCAGGAGGAAATCATTCATTGCCTGAGAGTTCAGAGATGACATTTGAGCTGATCAAATAGGATTTTGCTAAGTGAAAAGAGGAGGAAAGGGTGTTGTCCAGCACCACAGCATGCGTGTTGGCATTGTGTTAGCAAAGGGTACTGTCTGTTTGGAAACGTGCCAGATTCAGAGAGACTGGAGCATGGGGAAATGGTGGGGGTCCAGGTGGTGTTGGGGGATGAAGTAGACAGTGGGTTGGAGGCAGATATTGGAGCAGATGCGCCAAGATGGGGTTTTAGGTTTTACCCTCTCGGCAGTGGGGAGCCAAATGGAGGTTGCTATACAGGGGAGTAACAATATCAGATGTTGACTTGGGGAAGTTAACTCTTGCTAATTATGCAGGACTAGATGAAGCAGAGCTGCAGAGGTGGCAAGGGGTGTCTAGGTGGTTATAAACACTTGAATTAAGTGGAAGTGGAATAGAGAGGAAGCCCAATGGAAGAGGCATGTCTGAGCAGATGGACAGGGTTTGGTAATTAATCGAATGTGGTGGGGTGGAAGAGAGTTGGACTCAAGCATGAATCCAAGCTTGGGCAACAGAGTGATGGTGCCACCATTATCCAAATAGATAATATGCTTGTTGGGTCAGAGGGACAGAACTTGGTCAGGGTAGGATCAGCTTAGCTTAGGATGCCTTTGGGTCTTTTATATGTTCAGTCAGAGGTTGAAAATATGAGTCTGAAACTTAGGACAGAAGTCTGGGTCAGAGCAAGTAGCTTGCGAGTCATAAGCATGTACCTTAGGAAAGAATGATCCTGTCCTCCCACACTGGCCAGGAGACGCTGTAGAGTGAGCGGAGCACAGCCTCAGTATTTTGGGGGGAAGCATTGATAGGGGCCTGAGAGGGAGACTGGACCTTTCAGATGATCTTGGGATCAGAGCTTTGCAGAAAGAGAAATCTGACATACACTGTTTGATCTTTGATAAATTAACCATTTTGAGCCTCAGTTGCTAGTTTCTTTTTTTTAAAAATATTTTATTGATTTTCCACAAAGAGGAAGGGAGAGGGATAGAGAGTTAGAAACATTAATGAGAGAGAAACATCCATCGGCTGCCTCCTGCACACCTCCCACTGGGGCTGTGCCCGCAACCAGGGTACATGCCCTTGACCGGAATCGAACCTGGGACCCTTCAGTCCGCAGGCCGATGCTCTATCCACTGAGCCAAGCCAGTCAGGGCAGTTGCTAGTTTCTTAAAGGGAGAGGATACTTGCCTCACAACCTTGCAAGGATTAAATTAAAAGATATAAGTGTAGCAGCCCTAGCACATAGTAGGTGTTGAGTAAATTATAGCCCCTTCATCTTCCCTTTCATAAGAGCAGTTTCCAGAGTCGTGGCAGCTGAACCCAATTTTAATGAGAGGCGTGAACAAGTTAAATAAATTGCATTCACAAATATAGGTTACTTTTTGAAGAGTTTTGGTGGTAAAGAGCAAGAGGTGAGAAAGGTAGAGTCAGGGCAGATGAGGCAGGGTTAAACCTGTTGGTGGTAGAAGAGAAAGGGGTGGTTCCTGAGAAGGTGGAGGGTGCAGGGCATGGAGAAGGAGAGGAAGAGCCTTCCTTCCCAAGGCTCTGAGCATGGGGTTCAAGGCCGAGGGGACGAAGTCTCTGAGGATGGAGACAGTGGAGTGGGATGGGCTTGACACGGACCACAGCGAGCACAGGGAAACCACACACTTCCTGATCCAGCTGGAGGTCCTGGTGGAGGACCTGAGGCAGCTGGTTTGGGAGCTCAGGTTGGGAACCTCAGGTCACTGCCACGTGCCCTTCCCCCTATTCCAGATGACCTTGGTTTCCTTGTGGGCAGGCAGGAACACCTGCCATGGGACAGGATGGCAAATCTTTTATCCTGAATCTCTTCTCAGGGAAAGTTCCCCAAGGGTGACAAGGCTGAGGACGGCTTCCATGGGGTCTCCCCAGTGAACGCGTTCCCCCCACAGAATAACTATGGTAAGATTTCTTATCGGTCTCCATCAACACTCACACGTGGCTGGTGGGAGCATTCTGCCTGATGGATGAGGCAGAGAGAAGCACCTGGGGCAGCATTTGCTCCCAGGGCTTTGATGGCTCACAGGCATGTGTGATGCTTTCCAGTGGTGAACTGACCCCCTGCTGTGCTGCAGGGCTCTATGACCTCGTGGGCAACGTGTGGGAGTGGACAGCGTCACCATACCAGGGTGCAAACCCGGATATGCGTGTCCTCCGGGGGGCATCCTGGATCGACACATCCGATGGTTCTGCCAATCACCGGGCCCGGGTCACCACCAGGTGAGGAGCTTGGTAGCTGAGGGCTGAGGGGCTGGAGGTGACCTCACAGAGCACAGGTGGCACCACAACTGGTGTTGGCACTCCTTCTGCATCTCTACTTGCACCAGGAGATGTGGGTACTGAAAAGGAAGCGGGTAGCGCTTGCCAGGAAAAAGAAAATAGTCCAGGACAGCGTGTGCCTTTTCTTCTCAGCTCTCACACCCAGGGAGACTCTGTGCCCAGCATCTCAGTTACATGGGCTTCTCTTCTTGTCCTCATCAGTAGGTGTGCGGAGGGGGGGAGTAGAATGGCCACATCAATAGGTCATGGCCATGGGTCATGGAAATATTGACTCTTCAAACAGGCGGGCGCATGGAAAATCATTTCTACAACCATTTTGATTTACAGTCAAGTTAAAAATGGGCCCAGGAGGGTCCTGGGACCTGCTCATTTCAAACAGGTGGTTAGTGGTGGCACCTGGATGGAGGCATCCTAGGCTGCTGGTCCCCTGCTAGGACTTGCTGCTTCGTTTGCCAGTAGATTTATTTTGGTTGATCTCCCTGCAACTCCTCCTATTCTTTGGCTCCATAAGGACTGTAGAGGCCACTCAGGATATCAGATTTGGAGGTGTTTCTTTGACCCACAAAGGCCCCTGAATTCTCTCTTTTTTAGGACAAAGTGGTAGAAAAAGTACTGGCCTAGAACCAGGAAACTGGGTTTGACATTGATTCTGTTGTGCTGTTGGAGCAATAGTTGGCCTTGGGCAAGATATTTAACTCTTTCTAGTATCTGCTCCTGGGTCTCTAAAATGGTGAACACACCTTGCCTTCCATAGCAGTTGGGAAATGGCAAGCGAGGGAATTCACTTGAAACTTTTTTGAAAAGTATGGAGAACTGACTGGCGCTGTGATACTCTCACTAACTGCCAACAGGTTTTTTCCGGCTGAGTTATTCCTAACCACCAACAGTCACAGGTGCTAGTCATGGCCTCTCCTGCCTTCCAGCTCAGTCTCTCAGGACCACCGTCACTTCCTCCACCCATCCCCAAGGCCGCTTCCTGTCCCCGGGACTGCCCTCTGACCAGGCTTCTTTCCAGACCACGCCCTCCACAGTCCTGGGGCCCCCCAGGTCGCAGCAGGCCCTGGGAGGTGGAACAGGAAAGTTGGGTAAGGCCCAAGGCCCCTTTCTCAACCTGTTCATTCTCTCTCCCCTTCTCTGGTGGCAGGATGGGCAACACTCCAGATTCAGCGTCTGACAACCTAGGCTTCCGCTGTGCTTCCAATATAGGCCGACTGCCTGGGGAGCTGTGAGCAGCCACGCACAGCCACGAAGAGTGCCCCGTGGTACCCATGCCACTCACTGGCCACATATCAAACAGCCAAGCTCTTCAACTTCCACCTTCTCCTCCTCTGCCCCTTGTGACGGGCACCTCTCACCTGGTGGCAGGTGGGCGGGAGAGGCCTCTCGCCTCAGGGAGGCCATGTCTCTTGGTGAAGGGCCCCAACACACTGATTGTGGCCAGGAGCTGGGTGTTTTTATTAGAGGTCAAATATCAACCATACAGGGGCCAAGTACTCAAACAATCAGGGCAGCATCCTCTTAAAGGCAGTGTGTTAAAATCCTTTTAAGTCTGTTCCCTTCCCCTTTCTCGGTGTCTGATTCAGGGACCTGACATTGTTTCTTAGGGCAGAATTTCCCCACTTCTCTGTTTTCCCAGCAAATTGCTGTGGAAAGGAGATGCTGCCTTCATTTGTATAGTGTTTCTGTGTGCCTCTGAAGGCACTTGATTTCCACTCTCTGTATGTGAAATGGAGAAATGTGGGCTCTTTAAAGCGCAATTCAGTCTTCAAAGGGTCCAGGACAGTGGTTCTCAACCTTCCTAGTGCCACGACCCTTTAATACAGTTCCTCATGTTGTGGTGACCCCCAACCATAAAATTATTTTTGTTGCTACTTCATAACTGTAATTTTGCTATTGTTATGAATCGTAATGTAAATATCTGATATGCAGGATGTATTTTCATGGTTACAAATTGAACATAATGAAAGCATAGTGATCAATCACAAAAACAATATGTAATTATATATGTGTTTTCCAATGGTTTTAGGCGACCCCTGTGAAAGGGTCATTGGACCCACAAAGGGGTCGCGACCCACAGGTTGAGAACCGCTGGTCTAGGAGAACGGCATTAACCAGGCCAAACTGTGCCTCCTGCGAGTCACAAAGTAAATGATACTCCAGAAACAAACATGAGAAGTGTCCCTTTCTGTTGTTAATTATGCAAGGGCTTCCTTATGCCTCTGGAAACCTGTCCCCTGGAGAAGGACCTGCTCCCATGGTGTCACTGGACATTGTGAGGTCAGTAAAATCCCCCGTGACTGTATATCTCAGACGGCTGTCTGTTTTCTCCTCACCCTGGGACCCTAAGGGAAGTGTATCCGAGGGTCAGTAACTCTGGGCCTCCCCTGAGCAGACACTGAGATGGTGGTACCACTGGGAGGTGGAGAAGCCGGAAGGCTTCTGGCGGTCGGACCACATCCGGTGCCCTCCTCTGTGCCCAGGCCCCAACTGCATTGTGATGGGAGTGCCTTTCGCTTGTGCAGAGCCTCTGAGGGGAGAGTGGCCCAGGTCCAGCGGTTCTGGTCTGGACCAATGCCTTCTCTGCACAACCTCATTCCTTTGACGAGTGTTTCTGTGGCTTCCCCTCCCTGCCTCCCCCTCCCCCGCATCCCTCCTGCCAGCACCTCAGTAGTCCTCCTCAGCCGGGGAGAGCAGCACAGCCTTGGGTGTGTTCTCAAAGAGCGCAGCCCGGTTCTGCTCCTGGCCCTTCTTCACCCAGTGGCCATAGATTCGGAAAGCATAGGCATCGATGAGCCGGCGCAGAGGCCGGAGGGAATAGGGGTCACGCATGATGATCTCCCGGGTCACAGGCTTCACCCGATGGTACTGGTAGTAGATCCGCACTGAAGCCAGCACTGTCAGAGCGATCACCTGCGGGGGGAGGGCCAGGTCTGAGAGCCTGGAGTGCCCCCTGGGTCCTTCCCAGTGTTCCCCCAGTTCCTGCCCTACCAGTACTGGCAGGCATTTAGACTGTCAGAGGACATCTGTCTTCCCTGGAGCCAGAGTTCTGGGAACCATCAGGGGTGGGTGGGAAGGGGAGGGCAGATACCCTAGAAACCCTAGCCTCTAAGTAGTATGAGTAGTGGTCCCTGGGGGGCTTGGGCTCCAGGGCCCTGGATGGGAAGGGAGCTTCAATACCTTGAACTTGCCCCGCGGGCTGAAGTGCCGCACTTCTTCCACGTCATACTGCTGGAAGAAGGGATGCGCTAAGGCCTCTTCTGCCGTCAGGCGGCCCTGGGGGTTCACCACCAAGAAGCGGGAAACCTGAGAGAACGGGGTGGGTAGTGAAAACAGCAAGGCAGGCTCCCTGCCAGCGCTTCAGAAGCCTTGGGGTCTCCTAGCAGACCCCTCCCTCCTGTGCCCGGCACCCCCTCCCACCCCCCCACGGTGGACTGCCCCTTGAGCCCAGGAGCCAGCGGGCCTGGCCCCTCACCAGGTCTTTCACGGTGTCCGAGTAATCATCCCACTCGGGTGAGCCAAACTGGTAGTGGCCGCTCATGATCATCCTCAGCATCAGCATCTGCTTCCGGTGCCAGAAGGGCGGGGAGCCAGCCAGCAGGGTGTACATGATGACCCCTGTGCTCCACCTGGCACCAGGTGGGTGGGAGGAAGGCAGGGGGACTGGCTGTAGCTCCGGCCAGTTCCTCCCCTCCCCAGCCAGGTGTTTCGGCCATGGTGGCATCCCTGTCCCTTCCCCCCAACACACTCACATGTCCACCTCCTTCCCGTAGCCCGGGTGGTCACTGTTCATGGAGCACTCAATGATCTCGGGGGCCAGGTAACTGGGGGTCCCACAGATCTCTGCAGGAACAATTACCATCAGATAGGTCAGCAGGAGGCACTTGGAAGAAGAAGGTTCGAAGAAACAAGATAGAACAGAAATAGTGCTTGGTCTGGGACTCGCCTAGCACTGGCCAACTTCAGGGCCAAGGGCAGGGGCCAGAGATGGCTCGTAGGGCCACCCACTTGGGGCCTGTTGGTTCCCTGGTCACATCTAACTGTTCTGGCCTAGAACTCAGGCCGTGGGAACCTGGCTCAACTCGGTCCTGAGAAGAGGACCTGCCTGAAAAGGCACCTAACCCTGAAATGATAGGATTTTTATTCTGGGGGATATAGGGGAGGGTCCCAGACAATCTCTGTTCCTGGGAGTTGGTGAGAAAGCCAGGCCTCGTTACCAGACCTCGTAGCTTCTCTCCTGGCTTCAGCTGGCAGGAAAAGCCAAAGTCTGTGAGCTTGATGTTCATGTCATCGTCCAAGAGGATGTTTTCGGGCTTCAGGTCCCGGTGGACGATGTCGAGTTTGTGCAAGGTGCAGATCACCTCCAGCAGGGCTCTCATAATCTTCCTGGGGTGGGACAGGAGCGTGTCACTCTGCTCTCTGCAGGGCCAGGTGGCGGGGAGGGAGACCAAAGCCCACATACCAGGCCGACTGCACAGGAGAGAGGGCGGCTGGGAGGGTCGGGCTGAGCCAAGGAGGGAGGTCACAGCCCAGCGGTGCACACCCTCTGAGACCTGGGTGCCTGTCGCACTGGGGCTTGGGCAGGGAGTGGGGAGAGGGACACGTGGACCCTCACCTGGTTTCCTTCTCACTCAGGGTGACCTTCTCAGTGAGGTAATCAAAGAGCTCCCCTTTCTTCATCCTGTGGTGACAGAGGGTTTGTAGCTGGATTGATCCCAAGACCACCCCATTCTTAGCCTGCTCCCAGAGAGCTCTTCCTCACCCCAATCCCTCCGGAGGCAAAGGACCAGGGTCTGCAGGGAGGAGCTGGGAAGTGAGTGGAGAGGTTGTCTGGGAAGATTGGAACAAGAGCAAGGGAGGCTGGAGGGGTGGTATGGCATCAGTGTGAGGGTCTCTCCCATCTGTGGGAGTGACAGCATGGACAGATCTATCAGGGCCAAAATCAAGGGCTGGGAGATGAAAAACTGGCCGAAGGCCCTCCTGGTCCAAGGGCCCAGACCCCGATCAGAAGGACAGGAGTATCCTGATATTTTTCAGGAACAAATGGAATGAGTGTTGAGTGTTGGAGGAGCAGTTGTGCCTGTTAGGATTAAGAATTGTAGTTCAACCTTCTCACTTCTTGGGATGCTCTATAAAGAGGTGTCCGTTAGAAAAATCTAGTCATAACCTGGAGGGCAACTTGGGGCAGCATTAAAAATAGATTCCCCAAGTAACTTCTTCAAAGGTTAGGGACATCTGAGCTGCCCCCAAGGGCAGGGCCACTGAGCGGAGCTGGGACAGCTGCGGCTGGTCCAGTCTGGAGGGTCCCTGGGAAAGTCTCCCTGTGTTAAATAGGAAAGGTGCATCCTGCCCCCTCTCACCCGCTCCTCCAGGGAAAGCAGTTGGATTCCTAGGGCACAAGGGATGTTGCTGGAGTCCCAGAGAGGCAAGAAAACCATTGAGCTTAGCTACTAGGGCAGGGAGAGGGGTTCCATTTGAAGAAACAACCTAGAATTCACAGATATAAGCCTTGCTTTATACACTATCTGCACTGTGTTCCTAAAAAGCAACATGTGAGTCCCATTTTTGTTGTTTTAATTGCAACTTAAAGACACTAGGTGAACTCACTATTAGCAATAGCAGCAGCAGCAGCAGCAGCAGGTTTACCTGTAAGTACTGGGGACTGTGCAAGGTACATGAGCAGGCTCTGCCTTCTGGAGCCGGCCGTTTAATTGTACACACAGGCCAAGTTACGTGTTTCTCCAAGCAAAACCACAATAGGGCCACAATAGGAAACGTTCCAACAATACAAAGTTTAACTGAATAATGTTCTCAAGAAATTCAGTCCCTAAATTAGCTGTTATATAGGGAGAAATCAAGACACCCTTTAACAGTGAGCCATGCAGAGAGATTTCTGTTCTTCAACAAGGACTCAGTGGAGTGGGGAAGCAACGAGCCAGGGAATTCTTTTTGCTGGGAACCTTTTCTAACAAAAAGGGCAATAATGCCCTGGCCAGTGTGGTTCAGTGGATAGAGCATCAGCCCAAGGGTCTCAGGCTTGATTCCCAGTCAAGGGCACGTCTCTGGATTGTGGGTTCACTCCCTGGCCCAGTCGGGTGCATGTGGGAGGTAGCCAGTCGTGTCTCTCTCACATTCCCCACCCCCTCTCTCTCCCTCTTCTCCAATCCCTCCCTCCCTTCCAACCTCTCTAAAAATCACTGGCAAAAAGTATCCTTGGGTGAGGATTAACAAGGTAAAGAAAGAAAGCCTCCAGCCCATAAGTGGTGAACCCAGGATTCAAAGCCGGGGAGCCTGACCCCCGGGGCTGACCTGCCTAAAACACTTGTGATCCTACTTGGCATCTACAGTGGGCTGGCTGCTGGATGGGAGACCACATGGGAAGTTCTCTGATGAGGCTCTGGGTATGGCTGGCTCCAGGGCTGGGTACTTACAGATCAAACACCAAGAAGAAGAAAGTGTTGGTCTCATAATTGTCCTTCAGCTGTACTGAAATGGAAATGGCTGGCTTGCCTCAGGGAGCAGAGGAGCCTGGGCAGAGGCAGTGGGGTCTAGGGGCAGGGGTAGGAAAGCTGCTGGGGCCGACTGCACAATTGAAGGGGGTATCTGGATGCTACTCCAAGGGGGCCCCCTAGGGGAGGGGGCAGGCCCAGTGACTTCACACCCCACTCCCCCGCCCTCACCCAGTCCCAGACCTGCCGGTGACCCCTTCTGTCTGGCTGGGAGAGGAGGCTTCGAGCTGAGTCCCCGGAGCAGTCTTCCTGGAGGTTGGAGCTCGGAACCTCAAGCCTCAGGGACTGGGCCGGTGGGCCTCAGGGTGCAGGAGACACCCTGGCCAATTCTGGCTAGCTGCATGGTGGGCTGCACTCCCTGACTTGGGTTCTCAGGGCAGAAGCAAGGTGGAGCTCCCTGCTTTGGCTGGTAGCCAGCACTCACCGATGTTGGGGTACCCTGACACCTTGCGCAGGATGTCCACCTCCTTCAGCGTGGCCTCTCGCAGCTCCTGCACCTCCTTGGGGCTGAAGCTGCCCCCGCCAGTGACGTCAATGATCTTCACAGCATACTCCTTGCGCGTGGGCTTGTGGATACAGCGCCTGACGACACTGCTAACTCCCCTGGGGGTGCAGAGGACAGGTGCTCTCAGCGGGTGCCCCAAGTCCAGGCCACAGCAAAGATGTCCTGCCTTGTCCCCCAACTCCCTGTGAGCTTTTGGGAGAAGCAGGATGCTGATGAGTCACAAGCCTGGTCTCAGGCCTCTTAACTCCCAGTTCAGTGTTCGTTCACACATAGATAGGCCATACACTCTCAAGGCCATAGCTTCGTTTGACCCCTGATCTCCGACCCTGGCCCAAAGCTGGGTTTGGATGTGCATGTCACCAGCGTCAGTCAGGGTTGCGGGAAGCTCTTTGCCAGGAGAGGTCCCTGATCTGGGTATTCACACCCTACCTTCCTGGTCAGGAGGGGAGGACCCAAACTGAGGGATGGAAATGGCCTGGGTGCCCAGGGTCCAGCAGGGATTGGCCCAGAGGTTGGCAGAGCCGGCTGGAGCCTCGGACAGTGTTTCCTGGAAAAGGTCTGGGCCTTACCTGCCCAGGATCTCCTTGGGCTCATAGTTCTCATAGAAACCCTCTGTGGAATGTGAGTCGTCCAGCTGCGCCTCGTCCCGCGTCATGCTCAGCTCCTTGGGGTGGTTCTGAAGGGCTCTGAGAGGGAACAGAAAGATGCTGTCAGCGCTCCCGGCCTGGGGGATGTGCTCTTTGAGGGTGGGAACCAGTTTTCATGCATTTTTGTCTCACCTAGCACAGGGCTGGACTATTGTGAATGTTCAAAATGAATGAGATTTGAAAAAATGCTTTGAAAAGAGTCGAGCATCGTTCTTCCCACTGGCTGTAAACTCTTGTGAGTCCAGGTGACCATGTTTCCCTGCATGTTCTCACAGTAAGCTGCTCCCCCTGGGGGAGGGGATAGGCAGCCAGGCCCAGGCCTGCGGGGACATCGGGACCCAAGGTTAGCTCTGAGGAGGCCGGCACAGCCTTGATTTTAGAAAGAACTACCGAGGCCCTGGCTGGTTAGCTCATTTGGTTAGAGCAGTGGTTCCCAAAGTGGGCCACATGCCTCCCAGGGGGGGCAATTTGATTTTTAAGAGAGGCAATTGGAGAATGAGTTATTAACAGTGACTTTTTTTGCATTTCTTATGGTTCTAGGGGCCTCATATACAATCTATAAATGTATATTGTGACCTATTTATGCATTTCAGTTCTCTTGGGGGGAGGATCAGGATTTTAGAGATGCTTAAGTGGGGCATGGCCAAAAAAGGTTGGGAGCCACTGGGTTAGAGTATCATCCCAATATGCCAAGGTCGTGGGTTCAATCCCTGGTCAGGGCACATACAAGAATCAACCAATGAATGCATAAATACGTGGAACAACAAATCTATGTCTTTCTCCCTCCCTCCCTCTCTAAAATTAATCAATAAAAATAAATTTAGACAGAACCACAGAGAACCTCTCCAGAGGGCAAAGTAAAGTGGCTTCCTTTCCTCTTTGGGGACATGAGGCTGGTCCTGCTTACTTCTGCCTGCTCTCTGCACTTGTGGAAAAGGTAGAAGCCGCACAATTTCATCTTCTTAATATGCTGCCCTTACAGCCTGTCCTTACCTACCCCAGTCCCGTCTGACCCTGAAAACGCCCCTTCTTTCAGAACATGCTTTCTCACTCATTTTGTCCTTACCCTGGACTTTCATAACCATCTTTCATGCCTTCATCCTTTTATATTCTTTGAAAAGCACTGTGCCAGATGCCCTGAGGGATGCAGAGCTTGATGGGGGAATTCTGGTCCCAGCCTCCGCTATCACTTGCCAGTGTGTGCTGTCATGTCCCCCATTAAGCTGTGATCTTGTCTAGGATGTCCCAGCCCCAGCCATCCTGCCCCTCTGTATGCATCCAGTGCAGGCACATAGCAGGAGCTGCTCCCGGAAGGTGAGTTGATGGTGGGGGTATTCTTTTGGTGCAGGGTCTGTCAGCAGAATGGCCCGTGTCCTACTAGCGATGGCCCGTGAGCCCTGAGTGGTCCTGCCACAGTGTGGGGCAGTACAGAGCCAGGACATCCAGGCCTGGACAGAGGAGCTAAGCTCCGGGTACTGACCTTGGATGAAGGGTTTGAGGAATGGACAAAGTCATCCACCAACAGGAAGAACAGCAGACAGAAAATGGGCACAGCTGCCACTGAGCAGGGTCCACACTCTTCTAGTCCCATGTCTCCTGCCTTTTCTGGGCCCAACAAGGCCTGGCTTGTCACAGGGGCTGATTTGCTGACCAGCCAAGCTCCAGCCCTGGCTGCCTCAGGCCTCGGGCTGGCCGTTCCAGGAAGCCCGGTGTCCCCACTGCTGGGTGCCTGGTTATCAGAAGCCTCCTGCCAGCAGCAGGCTGCTTCTGTCCTGTCAGCAACCCCAACTGAGCACAGGAGAGTCTGTTCCCTGTAACATCAAGTTCATTTCCTGGCAAGTCCTTATAAGTTCTCAACACTGCGTAGCACCAGCTCTTTACCTTCCCCCAGCCCTTCCCGGGCAGAGAATACATCTGGACCCACCCAGGATGCCATCCGGCTGGGGATGCATTCCACGGCATGGCCAGGTCCAGCTGATTCTGATGGCATTCATCTCTCTTGGTGTGGGCTGAGGAGGTTTCTCTTGTTCCCTCCTTTGGCTCCAGGCCTAACTTGGGGCTGTTTTTATGCGTCTGTTCACTGCCTCCACCTGCACCCCCACACTCTTCCCGAAACCCTTTTGAAATGGGTCACCAAATAGGTTTAATCCTTTCTGGAACATACTGTCCTTTCCAAAACTCAGTCTGAATCAGTCACAGGGACCCACTTTCTAAACTCTGGAGTCAGTGCCGTCATTCTTCTGGTCCACCTGCCTTCAGAAGGGAAGTGGGTCTAACGGACTTTGGGGTTTCTACTCTAACCCACAGCCTCCCCCTAACCCTGTCTGCCGCCTGGCTTTTGTCCATCACTGGCTCAGCTACTCACCGTTAGGTCCTCACAGGCCCTTGAGTAGACTTGACAGGAATCTCAAAGGTCCCAGAGCCCCTTGTAGGGAGGGGACAACAGAGGACTGCAGTGTGTCCTGAGCCGACAGCTGTGGCCGGAGCAGGATATTTTGCTGCTCTTCCTTCGTGCTTTGCTACTTGATGAGGGAAGGCAGAGGTGCCAAAAATAAATCACCAGAGCAAACCCGGGATGCAGGCCAAGGCTCCGCAAGGGACAACGCACAGGAGTCTCTCCAGCGGCGACCTCTGGTGGCGGGTGAGGGAAGTTCGGGTGACCTGGGAACAGGCGTGACAGCATGAGGCGACGATTTTCCTTCTGGAGCTACTTGGTCTCCAGGCCCAGAGGGTCTAAAGCCAACCTGATTCTCTGGGAGCCGTTTCTGTGTTTGGTGTGATCAGGGAACAGCACACTGGTGCACCCACGCTAGTGCTGGGACCTGGACATCAGGATCTGCTCAGGGACAGTTTGTGTGGCTGCCCCACAAAATGCAGACCTTAAAGGTTAGGGAACATCCCCTTCAAGGAATTGACCTTGGATCTGTCTCCATTCTCATCCTTAACCCATTTTGTTGTCAGCCTGAAGTTTCTACTGGGAAGAGTTTTTTTTAATATATTTTTTTATTGATTTCAGAGAGGGAGAGGGAGAAACATCAATGATGAGGATTATTTATCAGCTGCCTCCTGCATGCTCCCTACTGGGTATGGAGCCTACAACCGAGACATATGCCTGACCAGGAGGGATTGTGGGAGGGCTCCAGGGCGTGTCTGGCCCATCTCAGTCCCCAGCAGCCTTAGCATATCATTAGCATATAATTGAACCGAGACCTCTGGTTCATAGGTCGATGCTCAACCACTGAGCCATGTTGGCTGGGCAACTACGGGGAAGACTTCAGTGTGCCAGGAAAAGCATATGGGCTCTGTATGCAACTCTGAGCTCTTTGGGTGAGTATGATTCTACCTTAAGAGGCTGACAGAATTGGGAATAATGTATACAACATGGTAGCACACAGTAGACACTTATTGCTCTCCCTTATTCTAAAGCAACCTTTTTTCAAACCCTTAATTCTAATATACAAAACAAAGGGAGGGGTAATCTACATGTGCTTCATAGGAGCTGAGCCCATAAACATCCATTTGACTAGCATATTACAAAGCACTTCACTTGGACCCCAAAACTTTGGTATTAGCCAATTTTAGAGAATGTTTGACTTGTTCAGCATAAAAAAAAATAGGTGAGTAGGAGTGGCTAGATTAACCCCAGTTGTGGGTCCAAGTGCTCTCTTGGTTCTATCATGCTGACCATCTCTTTTTCACTCTGGGGAAATACTTTGCTGAATTGCTACATAGAAAGGAGTTGATGACTTCAGGGTTGAGTTTTATGCCTAAAGGTCTTATTTATTGATGCAGCTTTTGGCTCCAAGGATGAAAACACTTTAATCTCATCCTTTTACTTACTGTCAATAAGCCTTTTTTTTCCTGATTCTAGACTAGACTTGACTTGTACTAGTTTATACTTTGAATGCATGACAGAATCCCTTCTGACCTTAGGGGAAAAGACTAATGCACCCATAGGATCATTCCCAGTGCCTTTCTCTGGGGAGCCATGGTTCCTACCAGAGGCCAGGCCAGGCAGACTCTTGCATTTTATTGCTGACTTATTTTCCTTTGATTCACTAATTTAATGATATCTGGGTACCCACTATAGACCATCACGCCTTGGATGTAAGGGGCAATTAACACTGAGCCTCCAGGATAATGGGCAAAGGAGTCCACTGACGAACCCAGGAGGGACTGTTAGAGGACTCGCCAGGAGTGAATTATCTGTGGTCATTCAGATGCTCAGGGTAAGGCAGTCTTGGCCCCTTTCAGGAACTGAATGATTTGGTAGAAAAGGGCACTCCAAGAACAGCTGAGGACAGGAGGCAGCAACTGAGTAAGTCACTCATTCAACATCAACTCACCCTATAGTAAGAGGTCTCTAAGACTTAAGAGGGGGGAAACCAGATAACAGAACCTATGAAAGGTACATTTAAAAACTGAAAAAGTGCAAGAGCATAATGTAGACTTGGAGATCAACTCGTAAAATTTTTAGTTCTTTGAGGTTTAGAGCTTGGTTAGCAAAAATGGTGCACCTCAAATTGAGTCCACCTAAAGACAATTGCAGCTCACCTGCGTCTTTCATGAAGTGGGAGCTACAATGCCTAAAGTTAGAAAAACATCTATAGGAGAACTGCGTGTTATTAAGAGAATGGTTTACACCTCTGATCAAACTAATTGGATATGCTAGGGCAGTGGTCGGCAAACTCATTAGTTAACAGGACCAAATATCAACAGTATGATTGAAATTTCTTTTGAGAGCCAAATTTTTTAAACTTTATATAGGTAGGCACATTGTTATTAACTTAATTAGGGTACTCCTAAGGCTTAGGAAGAGCCACACTCAAGGGGCCAAAGAGCCGCAGTTTGCCGACCACTGTCTAAGGAACAGTGACAAATAGTGCTCACAGGGTACCCACTTACTCTTCACCCGATTAGAACATTAGTATTTTAAAGTTTCTTGTTACTGCTCGGTTTATTGAACACTGGCTCTGAAGGCTTATAGTACCTGGAACCTTTTTAATGGGTAACATGTTTGCTAGTGAACTACT
>NW_006285312.1:1160425-1167143 GCF_000327345.1 Myotis davidii
AGGGAGCTTTCAGGACCTCTGGGTGGATGCTAATTTCATGTACAGAGACTATAAACTAGATAAACATAAAGACATGTTGAGACAATTATGTTCTTCTGCAAAATACATATGTTCAGGATGCATATACTATATCTAAAATTTATTACCTTACATTTATCAGACACCATTTCAGAAGAAAATCACTTTATTGTAACTGATTCACAAACATCACAAAAGTTGGTTAAAGGAGGCCAAACATCTGCTCAGCCCCAAACTGAATTATCATCTTAATGAACTTCTACACAGTAAGTATACTCTCTTCCACTGCTATTCTGAGGCAAGGAAACTATTAATGATACAGGAGAGTTAACAAGTAGTTTTATACTTTCACTATCAATTATATATTTTTATACTAAGTTAACTTGGACATGAGAGATGATTTCCCATTTCTTCAATGCGACCTTCTTGATTAGGCTAATCCTGCAAACAAAAAAGGTACATTTAGAAGAGCACTGGCTGTATAGTCTTAACAAAACTGAAGCCCTCCCAGTTATGAAAGGAGAGGAAAAACCCAGAGTTTCTTTAATAAGTTATTGTGGGCATCCTATAACCAACAAAACATTCTGCATTTGTCACAGCTAAGAAAAGACAGGGCACATGTGCTTCTGGGGACAGAGTCCTGAGGCAGAAAGATAGCCAGTTTGATACTGGATATCCCTTCATCAAAGAATTCTGAAAAACTTGGACATGAAATCTCTTACTTCCACAGTTCAACCACCTGAAAGGATTAACTTTTCCCTTATGTCCTACCCAAAATGAAGGGGGGAAATGAAAATAAACATTTTAATAGATGGTGTATTCTTAGGTGGATGGAAGGAAATTATGTGAAAACGAGCTGACATTCCGCAAAGCCTAAATTGCAGAATTCTGGTGAGGGACTTAATAAACTTGTCTAATAAGGCATGCAGAATGCCAATAATATTAGTCTTTATGTGCATTCCTGGACTTTGGTGAAAATAGAATTTTGTATTCATAACCTTAAGTCTAGATCACTCACATGCAGTTATCCTCAATAAGATCCAACACACTAATCTATACCTATTTAAGGAAGAATCAGATTCAGAACATAACTGGTAAAGGATTAAGATAATGATTAGAAATCTCTGCACCAGTTTGTTAGAAGTTAGCTTATCTTTAGAGTAATTTTAACAAAATCTCCTCTAATTGTCAGTTTATTAAACACAGATTCCCTAAGTTCTATAGGATCTAGGAGCACAATCATTAAACAAATTGAGCTTATGCAAGTTCAATCATGAATTGATATATCACCTACCATTTGCAAATTTGCATTGTTTCAGCACCTCGCTGAAACCCTCACAAAGCTTAAGGTCACCCTGGTTCTGGGCACAGTCCAAAAACTGTTTCATCTCATAGTGGCATGGGCCAAACTGCTGCTGCTGCTGGTATGCCTGCGTTCCCTGGGGCTCCTGCAAAGGCATAACATTCAGAAACGTTTAGAAAGGAAATCAGACTTAACCCTGAACAAAGAGCAGTGTCCACTGTCTTTGAGGTTAACTGGGAAACAGAACTAAACCCAGCTGCAAATTAAAGTTTTCAGCTAATAGCAAGGAAAGTGAGATTTTTTTCAAGGTAGAAAATTAGCTTTAGCAAAATTCCAGTTGTAATCAGCAAGATTTAAGAAAAAAAAATGCAAATAAAATAAAATGGTTATCTAGGCATTTAAAGACCAGTGAAGTTTCATGGAGGAAAAAATGGGACTACTATAGAAAAATAGGTGGATGAAAGTTTCAAGTATAACACAATTACAACAGAGTACACACCCATGGCTCATCAGAGGAGAAAATTCACAAACCTCAGAGAGGCAAGTGGCAAATGTCAGGTAAGAGATCAGAGAGCAGAGAGCTTCTAAAGAGATTTTTTTGAAAACTAAGATTGAGCCCTTAGTGAATAGAGTGTCAGCCTGCAGACTGAAGGGTTCCAAGTTCAATTTCAGTCAAAGGCACATTCCCGGGTTGCGGGCTCGATACCCAGTAGGGGGCGTGCAGGAGGCAGCCGATCGATTCTCTCAGATCATTGATGTTTCCATCTCTCCCTTCCTCTCTGAAATCAATATAAAAATATATAAAAAAGAAAACAAAGATCAAGACTGAATTAGTTCAGGGTAACCAGACAAAATATTTAAAATAAGAAAAAAATGGCTGTTTTACAGTGAATCAGGTTGAACTACTAGAGTTCTACATCTTGGGAAAAAAGAAAATTTATACAGTACTTACTGATGCTGGCCTGAGGCACTAACTCAACTGCCAAGCGTGGCTTTTGATAAAACATTTTCTGTTTAACAGCATTGTGGATTCTAAATTTACACACAGTTCTTACACACAAGGAACTTACAAACTAGGTTTCCTCATTAAATATACCACTGAAGGGCAATGCCGCCCAAAGTCTTACCTGGTAGGTGATGTCAGGCCTCGAGGGCTCAGCATTACTTCCTCCACTGAAGCCCCCAGTGATGGCATGACCCAGCGTGTGGCCGACAGCAGAGCCCACAGCCACACCAGCTGCAGTGGTTGCCATCTGGGCCATTAGACCTGGCTGCCGGGGTGCAGCAGCAGGTGCGCCAACAGCAGATGGTGCAGCTGGTGCTGGTGGGTGAGCTGCTGGTGCTGGCCTGGGTGCAGCTCTCATCTGAGGTGCCCGGCTGTGAAAGTAAAGAACAGAAAGTATGCAGTTCCTACTTCCAACCAGGTTTGGAAACTGTCAAGGTAATACTGCATACATACAAGAAAACTTTACAAAACACAATTCCCTAAAGTTCCTGTGGTTGGCAAACTGCGGCTCATGAGCGACATGCAGCTCTTTGACCCTTTGAGTGTTGCTCTTCCTAAGCCTTAGGACTACCCTAATTAAGTTAAGAACAGTGTACCTACCTATATAGTTTAAGTTTAAAAAATTTGGCTCTCAAAAGAAATGTCAATCATTGTACTGTTGATATTTGGCTCTGTTGACTAATGAGTTTGCCCACCACTGCCCTAAACTATTGTTACATTTTCTCTCTTTAACCTTTTGTTTGGGTTGCAACCACCAAGTATAAACTATTTTTTCCTGCTTCTTTGCAACCATTTCCATGTATTCAATAGCCCACAGTATCTTTAAAGAACACAGTTTTTCCAATACTTCATAAAAATTGTAAAATATTAAGAGTTTAAAATATTCTCACAGACTTCATCACAAGTGCTAAGGAAAAAATAGGGAGCGAGGGGGAGCATGTTGTGGGATGTCATAACTTAAGGACAGTCAAAGGAGATCGCCCTGAGCTGGTAACATTTGAATGAAGACCTGAACTTCGTCATCAGGGGAAGTAATCTGGTCAAATTCCTTCATTTTACAGATTAGAACACTGTAGCCCAGTGACTAAGTGACTTGCCTTAACTGTTATACCAAGATTAATCTCAACTATTTCCCATCTGTAGGACAGTTGGATGCTTTCAACTATTTCAGTAAAATCTTCATGCCCTGACGGTTTGGCTCAGTGGATAGAGCGTCGGCCTGCAGACTGAAGGGTCCCGGGTTCGATTCCAGACAAGGGCATGTACCTTGGTTTCGGGCACATCCCCAGTGAGGAGTGTGCAGGAGGCAGCTGGTCGATGTTTCTCTCTTACCAATGTTTCTAACTCTCTATCCCTCTCCCTTCCTCTCTGTAAAAAGTCAATAAAATATATATATATTAAAAATCTTCATATAAATTATGCTCCCCCCTTCCAGTTTTCAAATTCTTCCCCCAAATAAGGCCAGGTCAAAAGTTTATGATTTCACTTTATAAAAAGGTGGTTATTGCCCAGGCGGCGTGGCTCAGCGGTTGAGCACCGACCTATGAACCAGGAGGTCATTGTTCGATTCCCCATCAGGGCACATGCCTGGATTGCCGCTCAGTCCCAGGAGGAGGCATGCAGGAGGCAGCTGATCAATGATTCTCTCTCCCCCTTCCTCTCTGAAACCAATAAAAAATATATTTTAAAAAAATGTGGTTATCTGCCCTCTGAACAGAAGTTTCTTTTCACAAGCGAACCCCTTCTCACACTCCTAGCACACTGTATGAACACAATCCAGTGAAGCAACAGGGCCTGTGCTAAACGTCCTGAATTGGTCACTGGCTTTCCCACTTCCCGGAGGCATGACCTTAGACAAGTAATTTATTACGAGTCGGTTGTTTTCTTATTCCTGTCAAGTAGGGGTAACACCGATCTCTAGGGTTACCATGAGGTGTAACTGGCAGTACATTTTACAAGTACTTTAGAAACTAGAACACGTCACGTACACGTGAGGGCCTTAGTGACTGTGTCCGCTCGTAGGCTGAGACCCCCAAAAGGCTCACTGCTCATGGCAGGTGCTCACAGATTATTCCCTGAATTGAAATCCGATCATTTCCCGATTGTTACCTCTCTTCTACACTTTTTTTTCCTGCTACTTTGAACGTTTCAGCCTGTTTCCACTTCTTTTTACAACTTGGCTATTTTAACTTAAAATGAGCTACGAAATATTTTAAGCAATAACTCATGGGCGTTCGAAATTAGAAAACTTGCCACTAATGGGAAAAATCTAGCCAAAGGCGCACGAAGTCGGGCCCCCGCCGCATTGGCCTTCAGACGCCCGGTCCGCGGCCTCCGCCAGCCTCCGCCCGGCCACCCTGCGTCACGGCACCCACGGGCCCCCAGCCCCGCGAGGACCTCACCTGGCCGGAGGGGCCATGCGGGAGGTGCGGCTCCGGCTTCCACGCGGCATCGCAACTGCGCAGCGAGTCGGCGTCTGCAAGTGCGAAACTCCTAGAAGACCCCGGCGGCTTCTGCTGAGCGCGAGAGAGCGGAAGACGGGGGGCGGGGCTGGAAGCGCGCGACCAATCAGCGCACAGGCAGGGCCCTTCCGTTTGCCGACGTCTCCGAGGGCCCTGAAGGTCACTGAAAGAGCGTGACCACGCGATGGCGCCTCGTCGCACGCGGTCGGCGTCAGGAACTGGGCGCCGGGGCTGTTTAGAAAACCGGAAGTGCCTGTGGCAAACTTGCCAGTCCTAGCCCAGCGTGAGTCAGAACCGGTCGCTGGTTAAGGGTCCTCGGGCCGGTGCGTCTTCCTTCAAACGTTCTTATGACTAACGTGGTACGTCACATCCAACCTTGAGAGTCAGACCTCTGTCGGGACTACCACTGGACCTTGGGGCAAGTTACTTTACGTTTCTCAGCATTAAATCATTTAGATAAATATTTTTTGAGGCAGTGTGGGCACGCAGTATGAAACGAGGGAAAGTGAAAACTTGAGACAAGAATCAACGAAACAAAGTTGGTTCTTTTTGTATTTCTGTTGTCTGCGGACCCAGTCAGCAAAAGTTAATCGTGCTGTACGTGTATGTATTACTATACGTTTTAACCATTTCACATATCTTATAGAATTTTTGCCCATGATTGAGGTAGCATTCACGGATAAACATGTTCTGATCTACAAGTGCCAGCTGGGTTGAGACAGCGCCGAATGAAACAAGACGACAGCTTCCTTAGTTTAAATCCAGGGAGGAGAGACACAAGCGCCTGTACAGGTCGGGTGATGGTGACGGAAGCACAGTCCTTGAAGTGGGGAAGCAAGCCAGGCCTTACCAAGGGTAAGACCATTCCTGGCAGAGGGAACAGCAATTGCAAAAGGCCTCAAGGGCCTGTGCTGCAGTAATAGTTGGTGCGAAATGTTAATAATAACATTTTAGAGCCTCTGCAGTATAGGGGAAAAGTTGGCTGCTGGCATTTCAAGGAGGGCTTCATGGGAAAGTCCTTGGGGATGGGGTGGAATTTATGGAGGCGGGAAAGCAGAGGTGGAACCTCCATTTCTTCTTGGATGCCCATCAGAAATTTACCCCCTTCCACCAGAGGTAGCAGAGTTTAACACAACCTTTCCAGCAACAGCAGGGTGTTTCTGGAATCCAGGGGTAAATGCAAAACCTTTTCATGAAAAACCAAGTTTTATTTTCATAGGACTTCTTAAAGAAATTAAAGCTTTATAAATGATAAGACGTTGGCCCTAGCTGGTTTTGCTCAGTGGATAGAGTGTCGGCCTGTGGACTGAAGGGTCCTGGGTTCAATTCTGGCCAAGGGCACATGCCTGGGTTTCGGGCTTGATCCCCAGTAGGGGCCATGCAGGAGGCAGCCAATCAATGATTCTCTCTCATCATTGATGTTTCTGTCCCTCCCTCTTCTTTGAAATCAACAATAAATATATTTAAAAAATAAAACTTCTGTTATCTACGTAATTTGAGTAGAATTTTTACTGCACTCATCAAGAGCCCATTCTGAGCCTGCAGTCCAGGTATATGCCCTGACTAGGAATCAAACCGTGACTTCCTGGTTCACAGGTTGACACTCAACCACTAAGCGACACTGGCTGAGTGATAACAGAAATTTCAAAACTGTACAAATCCTGTTCCAGAAATTCCATGTCTAGGAATGTAAGAAACAATCGTGAGAAACATAAAAAACTGAGTCATATATGTGAGAAGGAATTAAGTGTAAGGGTATTTAACAATATTTGTAAAATAGGAAAGACCTATAAACAATCTAAATGTCCTACAATATAGAATTAAATGTTATCTACATATACACTGAGTGGCCAGGTTATTAATACCACCTGACGTTTGTAGGCAAATTAGCTATAATTTCACGCTGAAGTTGCTAGAGGGCCAGACCAT
>NW_006285312.1:1167165-1169490 GCF_000327345.1 Myotis davidii
AGACAACCCTTCAAGCTGGTGAGGGCAGTGTTATGGTTTGGGGCATGTTTTCCTGGCATGATTTGGGCCCTTTAATTCGTGTGGAACAACGTCTGAATAGCACAACATACTTAACTATCATTGCTGATCAAGTTCATCCTATCATGTTGATGGCGTATCCCAATGGGGATGGCTTCTTCCAATAAGACAATGTGCCATGCCACAGTGCTCGTATTGTGCAGGAGTGGTTTCAAGAACATGAGGGAGACTTTACCTTGCTTAGGTGGCCCCCACAATCAACAGATCTCAATCCAAGGACGAAGTTAAAAGAGCCATCAGGCAGTTGATTCCACAACCATCAAATCTCACAGAACTGGACAGTGCTATTCATCAGGCACTGTTGGTGTCAAGATTCCTCGCATCACCTTTCAACGTCTCGTGGAGTCAATGTCAAGAAGAATCGCCGCAGTATTGAAGGCAAAAGGTGGCCCAACGAAGCACTGATGGGGTGGTCATAATAATCTGGCCACTCACATTCAAATATATCCCATGTTCAAAGGCTGTTAAATCGCGTTATCTTCAGAAAAAAATCACTTCTGTCGTGGTAAACAACCTGCTTCCCTATTTATAATGGTCTGGCCCTCTAGCAACTTCAGCGTGAAATTATAGCTAATTTGCCTACAAATGTCAGGTGGTCATAATAATCTGGCCACTCAACGTATATATAAAAGGCTAATTTGCCAAGTGTCCCCTTGGGAGTTTGACCAGGAGACCAGGAGTTTGATTGCTTGCTATGACATGTGCTGACCACTAGGGAGAGGTGTGGAACAAAAGGAAGGCCCTGCCGGCAACCTGAAGGCCCTGATTGGCTCTGATTGCCTGCCAAGCCTAGGGACCCTACCCAGGCATGAATTTTGTGCACCAGGCTGCTAGTACATAGATATAATGTTATGCAGCCATTTAAAATGTTATGAAAGAATATTTGACATGAAAAGTATCTTAACAATATGCTAAATGAAAGAGCAGTTTACAAAATAGTACACATAGTATGTTTATAGTTTGAGAAAATATATGTATCTTAAAGACTGGCATTATATACACCCAAGGAATGACTATCCATTGAGTAGTGCTTCTTTTTTGTGTGTCCATATTTTCCAACTTTGCTTCAGTGAACATACTTATATTAAACACCATGGTGGTTTAAAATGCCCACAAATTAACACGCCTTTCAAAAAGTGGAGCCTGATCCCTCTCCCCTTGAGTGTGAGCTGGATTTAATGACTCACTTTGAATGGATAGAAAAAAGCAAAAGTGTTGATGTGCAACTTCGGAGAGTAGGTCTTAAAGGGTACTGTGGCTTCCTCCTTGTTCACTCTTTCAGATCACTTACTCTGAGGAAAGCCAGCTGTCACATCATGAGGACACTTAAGCAGCCTCATGGAGTCTCATGTGGCAAGGAAGTGAGGCCTGCCAGCAGCCACGTGAGTAAGCAACCTTCCCATGACTGGTCTCGGCCAACAGTTTGACTGCAACCTTTTGAGATGTTGAGCTACAACCACCCAGCTAAGCTACTTTGAATCCTTGGCCCACAGAAACTGAGATAGTAAGTATTTGTTCTTTTAAGCCACTAGGTTTTGGAGTAATTTATTATACAGCAATAAGTAATTAATACACAATTTCTACAATTACTGTATTTAAATTATAAACATTCTAGTATCTAAAATGAGCAAAATCTAGTTAACACACATTAGAGTGTTGCTTTAACATGGCTTATGTCTGTCTGAGTATGCTGTACTTCACAGCATGAATTGAAATGTTTGAAACAGTAAGGTTCTTATACTCTAAATATAGTGGTTGTTTTTATAACTAAGATATATAAATACAGTGCCTTGCACATATCAGACAAAGAAGAATGAATAAGTTGTTTTAACTCATCATCTAAAAATACAAAGTATTATATGAACAAGTAGCTAAGGGGTGCTTATGTGAAGTTCTACAGCATTTCAAAGAATGGACATTCAATGTGAAGGCTTCAGGAAGAAAGTGGCATTTAAATAATTATAGGTGGAATTAGTTTCAAGATTAAAACTGTAAAGGGGGAAATAGTATGCTAAATACAACAGCACAGATTCAAATGAAAAATTATGGTGAGTGCCTTAATGCCGGGAGCCGGTCCATCCTTGCTGTTTCAAGGGACCTGGCACATATGGCATACTGTTCTTAATATATTTGCTCACCTTCTTGGCGCTGTGTTTTAACCAAGGTCACCTCTCCTAGAAAGGTTGTTTCCCCAGGTAGGGATTTTGCCCTGAAGTTAGGGAGGGAATAACACCTCTTGACTAAGTG
>NW_006285312.1:1171379-1182094 GCF_000327345.1 Myotis davidii
AGGTTTGATTCCGGTCAAGGGCATGTACCTTGGTTGCAGGCACATCCTTGGTGGGGAGGTGTGCAGGAGGCAGCTGAATCGATGTTTCCCTCTCATCGTTGTTTCTAACTCTCTATCCCTCTCTCTCCCTTCCTCTCTGTAAAAAATCAATAAAATATATTTTTTAAAAAAAAGAATTATGGTGAGTTTAGAGGACAGAAGACCTGTATCAAGCAAGAATCAGTGTTTCTTTGGAAAGTTGTATCAAAACTTAAGAAAATCCAATAGATGATTTCCAACAATGTAAGATATCTAGGCTTTTTATCCTATGAGATTGAGGGGTTTATATGATTAAAACGGTCTTCTGGTAGATTAATCTAGAGTTTAAGCAACTTGACCAAGTCAGTATAGTTTAACTCCAAAGTGATTCCTACCATAACACACTGCCTGATGTTGGAGATATTGAAAAGAGTTAATGTAGTGAGTGAAATAATCAAGACTTTGTAACCAGAGAGGAAACACTGTAATCTGTAAACTTAAAAGTAGTTGCCATTTATTGAGCATCTATTATGTATCAGGCCCTTAACTGTCTCGGATGTTTCATATATTTTATCTATAATCCAATTTGGCAAGGTAATCCAATATTATTCCCATTTTACAAATGAGAAACCTGAGATTTGGAACTTGAAAGTAGTTGCCACTCAGAAGTTTGCTGACTGCTAGAGTGGTGTTCACAGCTAGGATTAATATTCAGATTGCTCCTTCCAGTACACACCTTTCTCTCCTAACCACGGACTCACCCCTGGGCGCCAAGGGCTAAATGAATGCAGAGTGAAGATAAAGGTACTTGGCCATATTCTGTATAATTTTAAAACTAAAATTCAACTTTTTTCCTTAGACATGGAGGTTTGTGGTTGGTTCTGAACCACATAACATTATCCACAGTTGAGGAAAATTGTGATGCCGGAAAGAGCGAATGCTTTACAAAAGTATCTGTGACGCCCATCTTCTTTCTAACCAGCTGTGCAACCTCTGGAAAGATATGTGAACTCTCTGAGCCTCAAGAATCCCCTCTCTAAAATGGAGATAGTGTTCACCTTAACGGATTGTTGTGCCATGTGAAGTGCAGAGAACCTAGGAACTAGATTCAACAGACACTATTACAATTTAAAGTACTTCTTTTCTTGGAAAATAAATATTAAACCTGCACACTTGAGTTGAAATCTTGTACAAATTCCTATCTTTGTTCTCCTCCCCCCATTCATCTTTGTGACCTTTTCTTTAGGAAGAAGAATGCAAATATTTGTAGACTTAAAACTAGTTACCGTAGCAACTAAAAAAAAAAAACTAGAAGAGTTAAAATGCCACTCTTGCTGCTGCTCTCTTTTAATTAAAAACCCTAAAAAGGCATACCCACTTGGATGTTACTTAACAGCCAGAGTCTGGCCGTTGAAGCAGTAAACTTAAGCGATGCCAAAACCAAATTCTGTTGACCAACATGGATTCTCTCCCCTTAAGGTCAGTTGCAGCTGGAGTCAAAGAAAAGACGTTCTTTTATCAGGTCCTTCGGTATCCTGTAGAAAAATCAGACAAAAACAAAAATCAATTATTTTCTTTGGTCCGAGCATCAACACTGAAAGTAAACCCCTCACTTGTATTTCTTTAAAAAGATTTTCTACCTTCCCTAGCCCCTTCCACCATTCCAGCTGCAGTCAGGAGGTAAGCTGTGCGCTAACGGGGTCCACCTGCGACTCGCTAAGGCGGGGCCGCTTCCGAAGGGGCGACTCTGTCCGGGTCGAATCGTAGGGGACCAAGGAAGTGGCCCGCGGCGCTCGCGCTCACGGGGCTCCCCGGGCCCCAAGGGTCTGGCCGGTACGCACCGGCGCGCAGGCGAGGCGAGTGCGCGGCCGGGGCTGCAGCTTGCGCTGGCGCCGCTTGCGCTGGCCGTTGAGGAGCTTCTGTGCGATTTTGCGCTCGTGGCCGCCAGGCACCGGCCAGTTGGTGCGCAGTTCCCGCTCGCGCCGCGTGCGGCCCTTGCTGTGTCCGGCCCCACCGGCCGGGAAGTCGCGCAGGTAGTAGTAATCGGGGCAGTCATAGAGCTCCTCCTCGGAGCACATCTCGGCCGGCGGCTGCGCCTGGCTCGGGGCGTTGGGAAGGGCCCGGTCCATCGCGCCTGACTGGCCCGCAGCCGGCGCACGCGCGCCTCTGGAGCCCCCCCGCCCTGCGCTGCGATTGGCTCCGCCTGAGGGGGCGGGACCTAGGCAGACGTCACAGAGCTGGGCGTGTGTCCTGCGCGAGGTCTCGGGCTTCCCGCTGGGTCAACCGTGACCCCTTCCTCCGCCTGGGTCTGAGTGCCCCCGTCGGAGAGGGTCACTTGGCAAAATCCGATCCTGCACTTGCTTTATGTTGGTCAAAAATGGTAAACATATGCACAGAGGAAAGGCCACATGAGGACAGAGCAAGAAGGTGGTCATCTGCAAGCCAAGGAGAAAGGCCTCAGGAGGAACCAGCCCTGGTGACATCTTTTTTTTTTTTTTCCTCTGAAGCATCAAGTTTATTAGGAAACTTGAGAGAGCTAAATACTTTAATAAGAACCCCTACAAACATAGGAGCAAAGGAGAGCAGGGCAGGGAGAATGGCCCCAGGAAAAACAGTTCCAGTCTCTGAAGTTTCATTCAGGCTGGAGCTGAGGGGTGGGCTCATAGGGAGGACAGCTTCTCCTCTTGACCCCCCAGGGGGCTCCAGGCAGTCTTCCAAGCTGAGGGTATTTTGGATAAGATGCTTCTGAAGGCCTTGGATGCGGGATACGTCCTGATGTGAATGCCATGCAGAGAATGCCTCGGCAGTCAGCACACCTCCATGGTCTCTCCAGAAATACAGCATGTATTTCTTCTTTGCTGCTTACATCCAGCTTCTGTCTTATCTCCCACACCACATGGCCTGTCTCTGGAGCTCAGCATCTTTAAAGTTCAACATTTAAAATGCAGAAAGTACTGCTTGATTGCCCCAGCATGTTTGGCTGGTCATGCTTTGGCTGTCCACTATTGTAAAAAATTATATTGACTTCACTCTTGTCCTTTTGAGATGCTGCTTGTCAGTGGATAACTTATAGCATAAGAATCTTAAGAAAAACCCAAGAACCTCCAAGCCCACCCCCTGTGGGCCCTGGCCATGGCCAGAGGAAGAGGCTGGAGTCCATCATCTTGCTGCCCAGCTTGAAGCCAGTTTTCATTGGTTGTCCCCTCTGGGGCTCCACCAATGCTGCTGCTGCTGTGGGTGGTGGGGGAGCCCCCAGGGTCACATTGGAGGATTGGGCTCAGGGTGGCAATCCTTGATTCCAGGCTACATAGGGAGATTGTGTGGTCCTTCCTTTGGGACTGGCTAGGGAATGGAATTCCTCCCTTCCATGCTGGCTGGGTAAATGGTCATCCTTTCTTCTAGTCTGGGGGTGTGGCCATCCTCGCTTGCATGCTGCCTGGGGGAGTGGGCATCATTGACTTTGGGCTGAGTGGTGGAGTTCCAGGGTCTCGGCCATTCTGCCCTGAAGTCTGAAACCCCTGTGCTGGGGAAAGACTAATGTTGGGGTCTGGGGAGGCTCAGGGCCTTCCCCTAATCTTGGGGTTTTCATGCTATCTGCTATTAGATAAGTGCCCATGATGTTGTTATATATTCTTCCTGTGAGTGATTTCTGTATCTCATGCTATTCATATCCCATTTTCTTCATTATTTGGACTACTTGTGGGTCTAAGTCACCCCAGGGTGGTTCAAAGTATGGCCTCAGTTTCTCTGACTGGCCAGTGTTGACCCAGTGGTCCTTCATTATGTCTTTCATTGTTGATCTTTGGCTGAGGTTGAGAGTTATTAAGTTCTGTAAAAGTCTGACATTTCAGAGACAGGAAGTATGGTATAAAGAAGTGCCCACTCAAGATCTTCCTATCTTCTTCAAAATCCCCCCCCACCCCCCAAATCGAAGTTCCCGTCACCATCCTGTAGAGTGCTACCTCCATGCTCCAGATGTCCATCTTCGGGCACTCATAGGATTCGAGCTGCAAGATCCTTGGGGCCATATAGGAGATGGTGCCACAGAATGTACTGTTTCTCTTCTGTAAATTCTCCACTGAAGCCAAAGTTTGCTAATTTAACACTTATCTCACCATCTAGAAAAATGTTCTCCGGCTTCAGATCCTGAAGTACTATGTGTCTCTGATGGCAATACTGGGCCACTGATAATAATTGCTGGAACATGGCTTAGACTTTCTTCTCTATCATGGGGCCACAGTTCTCTAAATAGTCAGATAAGGTTCCTTCACTAGTGTGTTCCATGAAAATATAGACTTTGTCCTGATGGTAATGACCTCAAACAACTTTGTAATGTTGGGATGATTTAATCTCTTAAGAGAATGAATCTCTTGAAGAACATCAGAGGAACCCTGCCAGGTGACAACTTTTACAGCCACCTCTGTGCTGGTGAGTGTGACAGATCAGCCTAACCTCTCCAAAGGATCCCTTGCCAAAGGTGTTGAGGATGAGGTAGTTGCCAATATGGCACTCCTCATTGGCAGAGATGGCTACAAAGTCATCAGACATGATGACTTAAAGAAATAAAAAAATATTCTCTGAGATCTGTACTCACTAAAGTGGATCAGTGATGAAAATAGAAAAAAAGAGAGGAGGAGGATGAGTAGAAGAAGAGGAAGAGAAACTAAAATAAAAAAATGAAATATAAAAAGAAAAAAAATTTAAGTAAAAAAAATAAAAAGAAACAATGAAAACAGCAACAACAACAACAAAACACAACTATGAGAAAACAAGCCAACTAGTCCAACTCCAAAAAGTCACCACCAATCAGCTTCCTGGACTAAAACCTTAGCCCAGCCAGTACCTTAAAGGAGTGGTTTGTATTTCCATCACAATGGCACCTTATGAGGTCAAAGAAAGAAATGTACCACTCATGGCTGGAGATAAACCATAGTGGTTTTCTCACTTTTTGGTCTCATGACCCTTATTTTCTGAGGGAAAAATGAAAGAACCCCCAAAGAGCGTTTTGTTTATGTGGGATATTCAATATTGACATTTACTTTTACTAGAAATGAAAATCTGTAAGATGCAGACAAAAATCAACAGTCTGACTTATTCTCATGCTCCGGGTCTCAGTTCAGATATCACCTGCTTAGAGAGGACTTCCTACCTACCTCACCCAGCCCATCACTTTTGTCATCTTCATAGCACTGACCACAGTGTGGCTGATTCTTGTTTACTGTCTGTCCTTCCCATGAATTGAAGGGCATGACTGTAGGGATCACTGTGTCTAGCACAGTGTGTGGCAACAAAATGTTTAATCAAATTTGTTCACTGGATTAATGTGAGAGTTTGGGGGAGCAAAAGAAAATATGGCCAACTATTTATTTAATCAAAGAGATTTCTAAAACATCTTAAAAACAGTCATGTTCTATCCTCACTCAGTTTTGGGGGCAGGTAAAATAAAGAGGAGGGTTGAAGTCTGGGTTTCCAGGTATGTGGGTTGGTGAGGCTGAAGAAAGTCTAACTGGTAGGAGCCTTGCTATAAAGATTAAAGAAGATGATTCATCTTTCCAGTGGTACTTGCTAAGGATGCAGTAAATTTGGATCTGCGATGAAGCTGTAAGGTATTTTTACACTTTGAATATCCTTTTCTAGATGACACAAAGGACTTCTCAGGTGACCCTGAGTAGGGCCATTTAGGTGAATTTTTGTGTTACTTAAATGAACCATCTCTTTTAACCTTGCAACTCAGGGATTAGTTAACAATATCCAATATGGTCCAATCCAGTGCAATTAGAGGGTGTCCTTTTGGAGATGTCTTTCTTTTTTTTAAGTATATTTTTATTGATTTCAGAGGGAGAGAGAGAGAGAGAAACATCAGTGATGAGAGGCTGATTGGCTGCCTCCTGCATGCCCCTTACTGGGGATAGAGCCCACAACCCAGGTATATGCCCTTGACCAGAATCGAATCTGGGACCCTTCAGTCCACAGGCTGACACTCTGTCCCCTGAGCCAAACCGGATGGACGGATGGGGCTGGAGATGTCTTTTTGGTGGACCATGTGTCCAGGTTTAGACCATGATCTTTGGTGTCTTCATCTCCCAGGAGTGTGCTGTGGCTGGATTCTCTACAAGCTTGAATAAGTTTCTACCAGTCTCTAAAGCTCATTGTCTCATTATAAAACCCAGGGCCCTGGTAATATCTTGGTCTTGGACTTCCAGCCTTTACAATGGTGAGAAAATAAATTTATGTTAAGAAAAAATGAAAGATAAACTATCCAAGTGTCCAAAGGAACTGCTCAAAGAAAATGTGGGGCTGTGTGTTTATCCAGAGGACTTTTATCAGCAATTAACATTTTTTAAGGCTATTTGATGTCAGGAGAAAGTGTTCAATAATGATGTAAGTGAAAATTAGCTTCTGAAGAAATGCCTCTAGTATCCCAGGGAAGTATTTTTAAAACACATCTATCTATAAATGACTGAAAGGAAATTTATCAAAACGCTAAAGGTAGAGTCTTAAAAATGGCAGTAGAGTAAGTTACCCTGACACTCTCCCAGGACCAAACTGGAAATACAACTAAAATACAGAAAAACCACCCTGAAAAATCAACTCAACTGAATACTAGTTGGGGAGAGCCCTGATAACCAATGATGGAAAGTGGAGACTGCATAGAGACTGACTGGAAATGTAGAAAAGTGAAAGGGCTGGCTGAGCTCCCACAGACAGCAGCTGAAAGTCCGGAGGGATATCTCAGTTGTGGGGGGTTCCCACTGAGAACTCGGGGGTCTAAACTCCAAGCTGGGCTCCTCAGCCTAGAGAACCAGAACTGAGAAAGGTGCCCACATAACATCTGGCTGTGAAAAGCAGTAGGGTTGCTGTCTGCCAGCCAGAGATGGCTAGAAAGGCAGGCACCCTCCTAAAGGGCCATTGCACATTTTGTGTGCAGCCATTCACCGTGGTCTCTGGTAGTGGGAGGGCAAAGTGGACTGGAGCTGTGTGAGGGAAGTCCAGAGTTGGGGGCTCTGAGGTTAGAGCTCAGAGTGCAGCCATTTTCCTGTGCTGAGTCATTCCCACACACTGTGGAGGCATCTTTCTTCCTGGACCTTTGCTATCCAGGTGGTTTTGCTTGGGGAAAAGACAGTTGCCCCACCCTGTTGGAAGAGCTCTAACCTTACTCTGTGATTTATAACCTGAGGCAAATTAAGACTGAGTGTCAATTGAATTGCAGGAAGAGGCAGATCTCTGGAGGCTTAGAGTCTTTGCCTTATCTCCTTCTGGGCCTGGGACTAGAAAAAGCAGACCCTAGTGGATATCTTGGTTCTTTCCAAAGACACACAGCCGCAGCAGAGGTTAGCCACAAGCTGAGGATTGCTGATAACTCCAAACAGGGTACTCAGGGCCAGTCAGAAACAGCATTTGACATTGTCCTGCACTAGAGATTGGTAGTTGTAGCAGATTTACCTAATATGTAGACACAAACCCAAACAGGAAGCCAAGATGGGGAGACAAAAACAAACACACCCAAATGAAAGAATAAGAGAATTATCCTGAAGAAGATTCAAACGAAATAGAGATAAGAAATTTATCAGATATAGAGTTAAGAATAATGATGGCAAAGATACTCAATGGCATGAGAAAAGATATAGTAACTATGAAAAAAGATCAGTCAAAAATAATGACATAGCACTAATAAAGAACACATTGGAAGGAATACACAGCAGAATTAGGGAAGCTGAGGATCAGATCAGTGAATCAGAAGACAGGGTAGAAAAAAATCAGAGAACCAAAAAGAAAAAAAACAATTAAAAAACAGGAAGACAGTTTAAAGCTTATCGATGTAAGAACACTCCTTTCAGGATGACCTTCCAGAAGTGAACTGGGAATTACCTAGATCAGCTTGCTTCTTAAAGATGGCATTGGTCTCATCAAACACTAGTGACTATATTGCCTAACACTCTTCTTATTCATTACAATAATGAGTAGATCGTTAATAAAATGAATGAAGTCCTAACCGGTTTGGCTCAGTGAATAGAGCGTCCGCCTGTGGACTGAAGGGTTCCAGGTTCGATTCCAGTCAAGGGCATGTACCTTGGTTTCAGACACATCCCCAGTGGGGAGTGTGCAGGAGGCAGCTGATAGACGTTTCTCTCTCATCGATGTTTCTAATTCTCTCTCTCTCTCCCTTCCTCTCTGTAAAAAAATCAATAAAATATATTTTAAAAAAAGAAAAAGAAGAAGAACCCAAACAGGCCCATGCTCAGACACATCATAATTAAAATGCCAAAGATTAAAGACAAAGAATCTTAAAGACAGCAAGAGAAAAGCAATTTGTTACCTACAACAGAGCTCCCATAAGGCTGTCAGCTGATATCTCATTAGAAATTCTACAAGCCAGAAGAAAATGGCATGAAGTATTCAATGTAATGAAAAGCAAGGATCTGAAACCAAGATTACTATATCCAGCAAGGCTATCATTTCAAATAGGTGGTGAAATAAAAAGCTTCCCAGACCAAAAAAAAAAAAAAAAGACTAAAGGAGTTTGTCACCACCAAACCAGCACTGTCAAAAATGCCAAAGCAACTGCTGTAATGAAAAGAAATAGAGAGAAACCTAGGCATACGGAATTAAAATGGCAATAAATAAATACCTATCAATAATATTGAATGCAAATGGATTAAATGCTCCAATAAAAAGACATATGGTAACTGAATGGACACAAAAACATGACCCAACTATATTCTGTCTACTAGAGACCCACCTCAGAACAAAAGGTTGAGAGTTAAGGGTTGGAAAAAATTTTTCCATATAAATGGAAACAGGAAAAAAGCTGGGGTAGCAATACTCAAAATAGACTTCAAAATGAAGGCAATCACAAGAAAAAACAAAGGCCACTACATAATACTAAAGGGATTGATCTAACAAGTGGATATAACATATATGTACTCAATATAGGAGCACCTAAATATGTAAAAAAACAAACTTCTTGATGACTTTAAGGGAAGATGAACAGCAATACAGTCATAGTAGGGGACTTGAACATCCCACTGACTTCACTGGATAGAACTTCCAGACAAAAAATTAACAAGGAAACAGTGACTCTAAATGACATACTGGGTCAGATGGATTTAATTGACATTTATAAAACATTTCACCCCAACACAGCAGAATATACATTCTTCTTATGTGCCCATGGGTCAGTCTCAAAGATAGACCACATATTAGGACACAAAACAAGTCTCTACAAGTTCAAGAAGATTGTAATCATATCAAGCATCTTCTCAGATCACAGTGGAATGAAATTAGAAATCAACTACAGTAAAAAGACTCAAAAACATTTAAACACATGGAGGTTAAATAGCATGTTATTAAACAGTGAATGGGTTACTAATGAGATCATGAAAGAAATCAAAAACTTCCTGGAAACAAATAAAAACACACAACAACCCAAAATCTCTGGGACACAGCAAAAGCAGTGTTGAGAGGAAAGTTCATAGCTTTACAGACCTACCTCAAAAAAAACCACAACACAATAAAAGACCAAGAAAAACTAATAATAAACTATTTAACCCTACAACTTAAAGCATTAGAAAGAGAACAACAAGAAAAGCCCGATTGAGTAGAAGGATGGAAATAAAGATTAGAGCAGAAATAAATTACATAGAGACTAAAAAAAGAAAAAAAACAGTACAAAGCAAATAAATTAAACCCAGAGCTGACTCTTTGAAAAGATAAATAAGATTGACAAACTGTTAGCCTGACTAATCAAGAAACAGAGAGGACCCAAATAAATAAAATCAGAAACAAAAGCAGGAAAGTAACAACTGTCACCACAGAGATACAAAGGATTGTATGAAAATACTCTGAACCTCTATATGCCAACAAGCTGGGCAATGTGGATGAAATGGACAAATTCCTAGAAAAATATAATCTCTCAAAACTGAATCAGGAAGAATCAGAAAACCTGAATAGGCCCATAACAACTGATGAAATAGAAGCAGTAATAAAAAAAAAGCCTCCTAGCAAACAAAAGCCTGGGTCCGATGGCTTCACAGGAGAGTTTTACCAAATGTTCAAAGAAGAACTAACACCTATCCTCAAACTATTCCAAAAAATTCAAGAGGAAGGAACATTTCCAAGCTCTTTTTATGAGGCCAGCGCACTGCCAATTCCAAAGCCAGATAAAGACACTACAAAGAAAGAGAATTACAGGCCAATTAATATGCCTGATGAACATAGATGCTAAAATCTTCAACAAAATATTAGCACTTCGGATCCAACAATATATTAAAAAGATAACACACCATGATCAAGTGGGATTTATTTCAAGCCTGCAAGGCTAGTACAATATTCACACACAAATAAACGTGATACATCACATAAACAAATTGCAAGATAAAAATCACATGATCATATCAATAGACGCAGAAAAAGCATTAGACAAAATCCAAGACCCATTTTTTCTTTAAATATATATATATTTTTATTAATTTCTTTTTTAAATTAAATCTTTATTGTTCAGATTATTACATTTGTTCCTCTTTTTCCCCCCCATAACTCCCCTCCTCCCAGTTCCCGCCCCACCCCTGCCCTCACTCCCCACCCACTGTCCTCATCCATAGGTGCACGCTTTTTGTCCAATCTCTTCCCGCATCTCCCACACCCCTTTCCCCCCCAAGAATAGTCAGTCCATTCCCTTTCTATGTACCTCATTTTTT
>NW_006285312.1:1183182-1189194 GCF_000327345.1 Myotis davidii
ATTTTCTCTGACCCAACTGCAGTTTGTTAGGTAATTTTCAGATTGCAAAGGGCCAGGCCTTTCATATGCAAAAGCCTCTGCGCATAGCTTGGGTGGGCCGGGGTCTCAGGGAATCAGCAGGGCGGAGCAAACAGCTATGGCAGCTCCTCAGTCCTACCCTAAGAGGCCCCGAGTCTCAGTGTCCTGGTAATCGCTGCAAGTACCTCTGAGAGAAAGCCACCCTCGAGTTCCGACTGATGCCAGATAGTCCAGTTTCTCCTGTATGAGTCTGGGTTCCCAGAGACTTGCCCAGAACTGGAGTTCACAGCAGTCAGGAGCTTGAGACTCCCTTCTGATTGAAAAAGACAACCGACCGCGTCCTCAGTTTCCAGCCCTTTCCACGTGTGCTGTGTCCTCAGCTGCCAGCCCTTTCCACATGAAAAACTACTAGATTTAATTTATGAATCTGGCAATGTAGCAGGATAAAAAATCAACAATAATGAATTCTCAGAATAATAATGAATTCTCAGAAATAATGAATTCTCAGGAAGAGAAACTAAACAAACTATCTCATTTATCATTGCAACAAAAAAATTGAGATAATTAGGAATAAACTTAACCAAGGAGGTAAAAGACTTGTACAAAACTGCAGGACATTGAAAAAAGAGATAGAGATGATATAAAGTGGAAGAATATACTGTGTTCATGGGTTGGTAGAATCAACATCATTAAAATGTCCATACTACCCAAGGCAATCTACAGATTCGGTGCAACCCCAGAACTAGAACAAATATTCCAAAAATTTATATGGAACCAAAAAAGACCCTGGATGGCTGCAGCAATCTTGAGAAAGAAGAACAAAGTTGGAGAAATCATAATACCAGATATCAAGTTATACTACAAAGCCACCGTAATCAAAACAGCCTGGTACTGGCACAAAAGCAGGAATATAGACCAATGGAACAAAACAGAGACCTCAGAGATCGACCCAAGCCATTATGCTCAATTAATATTTGACAAAGAAGGCAAGAACATATGATGGAGTCAAAACAGTCTCTTCAAATTTTAGACATCTCTCACAGCAATATGTTTACAGATACATCTCCTAGGGCAAAGAAACTAAGGAGGAAATAAACAAATGGGACTACATCAAAATTAAAGCTTCTGTATAGCAAAGGAAACCATCAACAAAATGAAAAGGGAGCCCACTGGATGGGAGAACATATTTGACAATGATACATCTGATAAACGGTTAATATCCAAAATATATAAGGAACTTCTACAACTTAACAAAAGGGAGACAATATAATTTAAAAATGGGCACCTATTTAGACACTTCTCCAAAGTGGACAGATGGCCAAGAGACATTGAAAAAAATGCTGAAAGTCACTGATCATCAGAGAAATGCAAATTAAAATGACAATGAGGTATCACCTCAAACCTGTCATAATGGCTACCATCAACAAATCAACAAATGACAGTGCTGGCAAGGATGTGGAGAAAGTGGAACCCTAGTACACTGTTGGTGGGAATGCAGCCATATAGAAAACAGTATGGAGTTTCCTCAAAAATTTTTCTAGATATGCCTATTAAAGAAATGATCCATAAAAGTATATATCTCGCATAGAACAGGGAAGAGGGTGGGTGGGTGGGTAGGAAGAGATCAACCAAAGAACTTGTATTTGTATATGCATAACCAATGGATACAGATAATAGGGTGGTAAGGGCCTGGGGTGGGCTAGAACAGGTCAATGGGGGGAAAATGGGACATATGTAATACTTTCAACAATAAGATTTAATTAAAGAAAACAAAATAAATGCTGAAAGTATTTCTGGCTGGTAAGGTTATACATTAGTTCTTTTTCCTTTCCTCAGGTCCATGTTTTTTGTTTTGTTTTGTTTTTTAAATATATTTTTATTGATTTCAGAGAGGAAGGGAGAGAGAGATAGAAACATCAATGATGAGAGAGAATCATCGATTGGTTGCCCCCTGCATGTCCCCTGCTGGGGATGGAGCCCACACCCAGGCATGTGCCCTTGACTGGAATCAAACCTAGGACCCTTCAGTCCGCAGGCCAACGCTCTATCCACTGAGCCAAACCAGCTAGGGCAGTTCAAGTTTTTGAGAAGGAGTAAGAGTTCATTGCTTTAAGAGTGATTAAATGAAAAAGCACCCAGCCTGCTGCAAGGCCCAGAACCAGCAATTTCGTGTTATCAGAGGATGCCAGCAACCCAGGTCAGGAGGCATAAGCTATTCACTTGCTGCATTGGCAGCTTCGGGTGAGGGCAGAGTCCTGATCTGCAGCGTTGGGGAAGGTGCTCCAGAAAGCAGCAGAGACAGAGGAATTGGTTCAGGTGAACTGAGCACAGTAAGCGCTGGGAGTTATTGGAAAGAAGGCATTTGTTTTGGTTTGGTTTAATTATGTGGCGAAAAAAAGGGGGTTATTATGGAAAGCGACCTCACCAAGATGATCTGATCATAAATTCCTAAGTGGGCAGGTCATGGTGGGTAGTCACACCCTAGGCATACAGCTTTTAAGTAAAAGGCTTATTTTTGCCTTGAGCAAACCGGGTCCCTCGTTTCTGTGTATTTAGGTTAGTTAATATACCTTTTAAATAAACCATACCACCCACTCCCACCTCCATGCAGTCTTCCTTAAATTCCCTTCTTAGTTTCAAATGCATAAAAGAAGCTGCAAAACCGTTATTCTCTGGAGCATTTGAGTTCTTTATCCCAGGGATAAGTCATTAGTTTGTCTCAGATAAAGTTATATAAACATTCTCTACAGGTTTGGAAGTTTCTTTCATTGACAACTGCCACAAAATTTGCAGCCATTCCCTTGGGGATTTTCTTTTTAATATATGGGAAATAGTTATCTATCTCTCTCTCTTTTTTTAAAAAGGACTTCCCAGGTATTTGATGCTGATGAATTTGTCTGTGACCAAGTTGCTGATTTGAGTTTTTTCTTCTGCATTATGAAGCTTTATCCCTGGTGGGGAGTGGCTTACATTCCTCGCTCTGAGGGTAATTTTGGTGGTTCTTTAAATGAACAAGTCCCAGGAGAGTGTTTTTAATTAAACATCAGAGGGGATTTTCTCTTACACCCACATGTCTTACATCTATTGGGAAAAAGGAACTAATATTTATCCCTGTACTTCTCTCCCATACATTATCTCTTTTAAAAAAATCTCTTTAGAATTTGTCCTTATGGAAATATTCAGACATCATCAAAGATAAAAAGAATAGAATAGTGAAATCCCATATCCCATCACATGGATTCAACAATTATCAAGATCCTCTCACATTTGCTTTATGTATCACATTCTGGTTTCCTCTGCTACAGCATTTTAGATAAAATTGCAGACCTTATGTCATTTCACCCCTGTATATCTCAACATACAGCTCTAAAAAACTAGACACTTCTTGTATAACTGTAATGCCATTTTTATACCTGACAAAATCAACTGGTCCTGGTTATCTAATACCCAGTCCAAATCAACTTTGGTTGTCTAAAAGACATTAAAATACATACAACTCAGAATACATACAAAATCTACACATGAAATTTGCTTGTATGGCTTTTAAGTCTCAGAGCAGTCCCCCTGCCTTTTTAATTTTTCTGACATTACCTTATTGCAGAAACTGGGTTAGTTGTCGTGTAAAATGTGGATTTTTCTGCTTCTTGTGGTGTTACTTAACTTGTTCCTTTTCTCCCATATTTCCTGTAAATTGAGGTTGGATCTAGAGGCTTGTTTATACTCAGGTTTAATTTTGGAGGCAAGAAAACTGTGTTTTGGCATCATATCAGAAGACTCAATGACTTGTCCCAATTTTATTAAAACATACTAAAGAAAACTTATTAATGAAATAAAATTTAAATAGCTCTTTAAGCCTCATTCATTAAAATCTTTTATTTCTTGATTGATTTCTAAAGAGGGGAAAAGGGAGAGAGAGAGAGAGAGAAAGAAATACCGATTTGTTGTTCCACTTTATTATGCATTCATTGGTTGATTCTTGTATGTGCCCTAATTGGAGATCAAACCCACAACCTTGGTGTATCAGGGCAATGCTATAACCAACTGAGCTATCCAGTCAGGGCAAACCTCATTCATTATTCAAAATAATTTACTGGACATGTACCATGTGCCAAATATTGTTTTATTTAGATTTTCAAGATAAAGTTCCCTGATCTCATGCAGTTTATATTCTAGTGGGAGGAGGCATACTATAAAAAATATATATGAGCTCTCTTGGTGACATATGCAATTAAGAAATATGAAGCATGGGAATGTCACAAATGTAACACTTCAGACAGAAGGTTTGGAATGTCTTTTTGAGAAGGTGGCATTTGAGTAAAGGTCAAAACACAGAGAGCAAAAGTGACATGAGCAAAATGGTGAGGAAGCTCTAAGCCTTTGTTCCCACTTCTATAATAATAAAAGCATAATGTTGCTAATTAGACCAGATGTCCTTCTGGATGAAGCTGGGGCTGTGAGGGAAGCCCAGGTCCCAAGTGCCTGCCAGCGGCCAGAGGGAAGCCCGGGTCCCGGGTGGCAGAGGGAAGCTGTTGCCCGCATCCAGGGGAAGGAAGGCCTACTCTTGCACAAATTTCGTGCATCGGGCCTCTAGTAAAGCATAAAAACCTCAGAAACTGGTTAAAGTAACTCTATAGGAGCTCTGGAAAAACAGATATCTACAGCAGTCAAGCAAATACCCAATCAAGAAAAAGTCACATTCAAAACAGTAGGAAATTTTGGGCTGTTTTTACTTGTTCTTGACTAACCCCCTCTGTGACACAGCAATGGTCTTGGCCTGGAGGAGGCAGCAGCCCAGTTCCAATTCCCTCCCTTGAACCAGAGGGAGCTGGGCAGACCTTGTTTGCAACATTCTAACCTGTCTTGGACTGAAGGACTGGTATCTATTTTGTACCACTTGAAGATTAGGTGGAAAGGTGGTGAACACTGCTCAAAAAAACTGCAGGGAGACTAAGAACCACAGATGTCTGGAGCAAGAAATTTTAGGTGGAGACATACAATAGACCATTGAAGGCCTTAAGGAGAAGATGGATGAGACTCTGGAAAATTAAGACATTTAAAAGCTGCTGTGTATATGGAGAAATTGGCAAAGGCCACAGAAGCTCTGGGAATACACATGCTCAAGAAAGACTTGGGCCCTGACCGGTTTGGCTCAGTGGATGGAGCGTCGGCCTGTGGACTGAAGGGTCCCAGGTTCGATTCTGGTCAGGGGCATGTGTCTTGGTTGTGGGCACATCCCCAGTAGGGGGTGTGCAGGAAGCAGCTGATTGATGTTTCTCTCTCATCGATGTTTCTGACTCTCTGTCCCTCTCCCTTCCTCTCTATGAAAAGTCAATAAAATATATTAAAAAAGAAAGAAAGAAAGAAAGACTTGGAAGACCTTAAGCTTTCACCTAGAGCTGATCCCAAGTCTCAGAGAAGAACCAGATAACTAGTGAAGGACTATTCAGGAAAGAGCTAGTCTGTAAAAACTAGGAGATAGAGTCTTTCAATTGGCCAATTTTCAGCAACATCAACAAAATTACAAAGCATACAAAGAAATAGGAAAAAATGGCCCATTCAAAGGAACATAAATCGGCAAAAACCATCCCTAAGAAGCACATGCATTGGACTTACTAGACAAATTTTTTTTTTTCAAAATTGTCTTAAGTATGCTGAAAGAGATAAAAGAAAACATAGACAAAGAACTAAAGGAAATCAGGAATATGATATATAAATAAAATAATATCAACAAAGAGGTAGAATTTATTAAAAAAAAAAAAAAAAGACCAAATTCTGGAGCTGAAAAATAAAATATCTGAATTGAGAAATTAGAGGAACTCAACAGCAGTTTGAGCAGGCAGAAGAGAGAGTCAGTGAACTTGAAGATAGGACATATAAAATTATCAAATCTGAGCAACAGAAATTAAGAAAAGTGAACAGAACCTAAGCAATTTATGGAGCATTATCAAAAGTACTAATAGATACATTATGAGAGTTTCAGAAGGAGAAGGGAAA
>NW_006285312.1:1189339-1202684 GCF_000327345.1 Myotis davidii
CCAAGAACTGTATACATTTGAGGAAATACATGATTCTGAAAATCTAAGAAGCTAAATAAACTCTGAACAGGATTAAATTGTTAAGCCCAGATTTCAGGATCCCCAAAAGACCACCAGGGAGCACCGAGTCCGATGCAAAAGCAGGGAGTCTTTATTCAAGCTAGCTTGAGCTCCCCGTCAGCCACACTCGCCTTCGCAGCAGCAGAGGGCAGAGAGAACTAGCTCTGTGGAAAGAGGGGTTTTATAGGGGGGCTGGAGTAAGGGGAGGAGAGAGGACTGTGGGCCCTGCCGATTGGCCAGGTGCAAGTCGGCATGCTCTTCCTTTGAGCAGAGGCTTGGACTTCCGGGAAGAAGCTCCTTGCTGAGCACATGGCAATGGCTTCTGCCCAAAAATGGAGGATCCCGGGTAAGATGGAGGGCGGAGCCCTCGCCCTTTCAAAACCTAAAGAGACCACACCAAAACATATTATAATCGAGCTGTCAAAGACAATTTTGAAAGCAGCAAGAGAAGAGTAATTCATCATATACAAGAGATCCTTAATAAGATTATCAGAACATCAGCAGCATGGTGGCATCAGAGTTCCTCCTGGCCTCTCCCTTTGAAATTATAAGTTGAACAACTATAATTCAACAGAGGACTCACTGCTCAACACACAAACATGCTTGAGAAATCCTTGCATTGGAACTTCTGAAGGTTGGTGTATCAGAGTGAACAAGGGAGGAGGGAAGTGGAAAAGACAGAGACAGGTGCGTAGACACAGCCTGGAGCTCACTGTACTAGCAGGGGAGGAGTCAGGTTACAGCAATCACACTTTGCGGAGGTGTAGAATCAACATTTCTGCCACATACTGTGGCTGAACCCACAAAGGTGGGGCAACTGTGGTCTAGCAGCCACCATTATCAGGCAGAAAACAAAACCATTGACACATAGCTCTCTCTCTTTACCTCAAGAGCTGATCTCCCTTCACCCTCCCAGAGCTCATCTCCCTTCACCCTCCCAGAGCTCATCTCCCTTCATCCTTCCAGAGCTCATAATGAGGCACCAGAAGAAGCTATTGCAGGAAAGTGTCAGGTTACAAAGCACATTTTCCATAGCCTTGAGGATTGGAGAAGAGGAAATATTTCTTCCTAAATGGCAGGCGCACACTGTGGCTAATCCTAGTGACAGGAAGAGATACAGAGTTGTAGCAGCTGAGGTCTGGAAGCCACTATTATTGGGAGAACAAAGCTTCAAATGCAGGAGCCAGCTTCTTCCAGCTAACTTCGCTCCAACTCATCACAGTGGAGCCCAGTGGAGGCACCTGGGACTCCTCAAATAGTACAGCACTGTGAGCAGCATGTAGTTTTAGGAGGCAGCACTGTTATCTTATGGGCCCAAAACCCCATTGCCCATCACGTTCCCCGACAAGGGTGAGCCCTCAGACTGAAGTGACTTGGTCACAGAGGTGATGCCTGTATCCCCAGGCAATACAGGGTATTTTCCACAGCCAAGGTGATACCACCCTCAGAGATCCCCAAAACTCCAGGAGTGCAAGTAAGAGAAAATAGAAACATGCATGTCAAATAAATAAATAAACAACAGAACAACCACAATAAAATTGCACTTCATCACCACTTACTGGAAAACAAAAGAAACACCCTTCTGTAACAAACCTGCTAAATAGAGAAGTGTCACTCTTTAAAAAAGCAGATTTTATTTCAATAAATACTTAGGCAGAGAAATAATAAAATACCATGAATAACCAAGATAAAACTATCTCAGAAAGAAAATGAACAATCTTCAGACAATAAAGACATGGAAATATGTGCTTTAAATGTCAGAGAATTCAAGATTGTAGGTCTGAAAATACAAGATATGAGAAAACTCAGGCAGTTAAATGAACTCAGAAATAAAATCAAACATAAGGACTAATTTACCAAATAAATTAAAACTATAAAAAAGAACCAAACATGCCCTGCTGGGTTGCTGAGTTGGTTGGAGTGTCATCCTGTACACCAAAGTTTGTGGGTTCCATTCCCAGTTGGGGCATGTATGGGAAGCAACCAATCATTTCTCTCTCACATTGATATTTCTCTCTCCTCTCCCTTCCTCTCTAAAAATAACATCTCCTTGGGTGAGGATTAAAAAAAAAAAAGGACCAAACATAAATTTTGGAACTGATAAAAATCTAGAAATGATGCAGATGGAAGAAGAGAGAGATTTGAGAGTAAAAAAGAAAAAGAAAGAAAGAAAAGAAAAAGAAAGAACTCTATGAGAATTATCTGATTCCATTAGAAAGAGCAATATAAGAATAATGGGTATACCAGAAGGAGGAGAAAGGAAGAAGGAAACAGAGCTTATTCAAACAAATAATTGAGCAGAACCTCCCAAATTTATGGAAAGAACTGTATTCTAGAATCCAAGAACCAAATAGAACACCTAATTATCTCAATTCAAAAAGGCCTTCTCTAAGACATCTAAAATAATAAAAGCATAATATGCTAATTAGACCGGATGTCCTTCTGGACAAAGCCAGGGCTGCGAGGGAAGCCCGGGTCCTGGGTGCCAGAGAAAAGCTGATGCCAGCAGCCGGAGGAAGGAAGCCCTACTCTCTCTGCACAAATTTTGTGCATCGTGCCTCTAGTATTATAATAAAACTGTTAAAAATTAGTAACAGCCCTAACTGGTTTGGCTCAGTGGATAGAGCATCGGCCTGCGGACTGAAGGGTCCCAGGTTCGATTCTGGTCAAGGGCATGTACCTTGGTTGCGGGTTCATCCCCAGTAGAGGGTGTGCAGGAGGCAGCTGATTGATGTTCTCTCTCACCAATGTTTCTGACTCTCTGTCCCTCTCCCTTCCTCTCTGTAAAAAAAAAAAAAATCAATAAAATATATTTTAAAAAATTAATAACAAAGAAAGAATTCTCAAGTCAGCCAGGAAAAGAAGGAAATCTCACTGTATTATCATAGAATTTTTCAGCAGTCACTCTCAAGCTAGTGGAGAGTGGAATCAAATATTCAAATTATGGAAAAGAGAAATCACCATCTAAGAGTAATATATCCAGAAAAGTTATGTTTTAGATGTGAATAAGAAATGAAGACTTTTCCTGTCATACAGAAACTGAGGGAATTTACCACCACAAGAACTGCATTACAGGAAATATTAATTTACCAAAGAAATTAAAACTATGAAAAAGAACTAAACTTGTCCTGCTGGGTGGCTCAGTTCAAGGTTGGAGTGTCATCCTGTACACTAAAGTTCTACCTAAAACAAAAGACAAAAGGATACATAACTACGAGTAAGATGAATGAAAGAAACAGTCAATTACAATCCTTCTTTAGATAGAGTAATATGAACTTAAATATAATATAAAAGTTAAAGGGGGTAAAACATTTTTAAAAAGAAGACAATAGTTCCTGCACTTTGGGAATGACTTATAGCATAAAACATAGTTTGTGATGACAAAAACATGAAAGTGGCCCAGCCACAGTGGCTCAGTGGTTGAGCATCGACCTATGAACCAGGTCACAGTTTGATTCCTGGTTAGGACATATACTGGGTTGCAGGCTTGATCCCCAGTAGGGTGTGTGTGTGGGATGCAGAGGATCAATGATTCTCTGTCATCATTGATGTTTCTTTCTCGCTCCCTCTCCTTTCCTCTCTGGAGGTTCCAGAGAAGGCAGGGGGAGAAGAGATTTCCCAGATGGGGTATTAGCACTCTCTTTATGACTTGAGGGCTGGTGGGAGGAAAGGTGGAATATAGAATAATGTATAGCTTTGGGGGTCAAAATTTGAGGGAGTTTCTGTCTAATGGTTTCTGAGTTTTTTGAAATATGAGATGTGGTCACTGACTACAGTGAGGGACAAATGCCTGGTATAAGGGCCATGAAGAGCACAGAGAAGCATCTGGGGAACTTGGGAAATGAAAGGCTGGCTCAAGGCATGCATGCAACCTCTTGAATGCATCAAGGGTCCCTTGGAGGGTGGCATTCCAGAAGTTACAATAGCCCCAACCAGGGTCTTTCTGTTGTCCCTATCAGACTGGGCATGCACACTTAGAGGGGCCAGCTTCTTTTTCCTTCTTTCCAACCTCCTTTTTTTCTTTCTTCCATGTTTTTTCCTTGGCAGGCGAAAATGATGTATCATGTGCAACTTATCCATTGGTTGCCTCTTAGCTCCAAATCCACCCTTCATGACCTGCTCCCCAAACAGGGAGATGGGTCCCAATAGTGGTAAATGTTTCCTTTGCCAGTTGATGCAAATCAAACATTGCCAGTAGAGGGCGCGGGAGAGACACGGCAAGAGGAAAGGGCTTTTCTTTCACGTTCTGCTGCAGCTGTACTAATCCGCACAGGCACAATTTCCTAGCAGCAGCGTCCTGCCCTGCATGCAGCACATGTTGGCCAGCAATTTTCCCAAGCATCCACCTTGGGTGGGTTTGTAGTAGAGTGCCTCCAGAGAGACATTTCTTCATTGACAGCTTAATCTAGGACCTGGAAGGATGGATTTCCAGAAAATTCCAGGGGGTGAATTTTGAGCACGCTCAGCCAGTGCTGCATCACAATGACTTCTCTGCCATTCGGTTACCCATGACTGTGCCCCCTTCTAAGGAGGATCTGAATCTCAGCCCTGGGGAGCAGGTAGAGGTCCCTTCCTTGGGCACTCAATTTCAACCTATGGATAGTTACTCCTTATATTTCTTATTCTTATATTCTTTGAAGTTCTCTATTTTTACTCTGATCCTCTGTTATAATTATTCTTTTAAAAAATATATATTTTATTGGTTTTTTTACAGAGAGGTAAGGAGAGGGATAGAGAGTTAGAAACATTGACGAGAGAGAAACATCGATCAGCTGCCTCCTGCACACCCCCAACCGGGAATGTGCCTGCAACTAAGATACATGCCCTTGACTGGAATCGAACCTGGGGCCCTTCAGTCCGCAGGCTGACGCTCTATCCACTGGGCCAAACCGGTTAGGGCTATAATTATTCTTTATAATAAACTTTACCTGTTCAATGTCAGTGTGGTTTATATCTCCCGATTGGATCCTGTCAGATAGAGAATTGGTATCAGGAATGGTACCAGGAGATAGATGCACAAAGATGGGCTTTGAGATGGGTTTGGTCATGCCTTTGGCCTTGAGTGCAGTGATGAACAGTGCTCCTGTTAAGTGAAAAATGGGATGCTGGTAATTTATGACATAAAGTGACATCACAATGAGTCAAGCTATCACTTGTTTATTGTGATGAAATGCCAATGGAAGCACATGCCTTGGATGCTAAGTGGCTGCTGCACTCGACAGTTATGACAGGAATGATGATTATGAAGATTGTGGTGTGGGATGGGTCTTTGTGAGTACACTTGAGCACTTACAGAGAGGAAAAACAACAAGGTCAAGTCTTTAATTCTCAGCTTAAGCCAGGGGTGGGCAAACTTTTTGACTTGAGGGCCACAATGGGTTCTTAAACTGGACCGGAGGGCCGGAACAAAAGCATGGATGGAGTGTTTGTGTGAACTAATATAAATTCAAAGTAAACATCATTACATAAAAGGGTACGGTCTTTTTTTTTTTTTAGTTTTACTCATTTCAAACGGGCCGGATCTGGCCTGCGGGCCATAGTTTGTCCACGGCTGGCTTAAGCCATGGTCCAACAACCAGAGAGTTGCCATGATAGCCCTAAGAGAATCATTTCTTATAGCCACAGGGTTATTGTTGAAAATTGAACCCAAATTTAAGTATGTGGGCTGCTGAGTTACAAGAGTTAAATTCAGAGTTTCACCAAGTTTCTCAAGTGCAAGTTGGGACATTACCTGCTAAAGAGTGGGATCCTAAAACTTTTTTTTTTAAAATATATTTTATTGATTGTTTACAGAGAGGAAGGGAGAGAGAGAGTTAGAAACATCAACGAGAGAGAAACATCGATCAGCTGCCTCCTGCACATCTCCCACTGGGGATGTGCCCGCAACCCAGGTACATGCCCTTGACTAGAATCGAACCTGGGACCTTTGAGTCCGCAGGCCGACGCTCCATCCATTGAGCCAAACCGGTTTCGGCGGATCCTAAAACTTTAATGGGAACATGTATTTGGACCCAGATGAAACTGATAATCTCTCATGGAAGTGGAGAAACCAAAGGGGTGGATTATGCCAGCTATTAATTTATTGCCTCTTAGCTCCAAATCCATTCTTCATTGCCTGATCTGCAAAAATAAAGATGGGCCCTGGCTGGTTGCTCAGTGGTTAGAGCAGGTTGGGGAACGTCCAGCCCACAGGCTGTATAAAGCCCACAAAATCATTTGATCTGGCCCTGCCAAGGCATTAGGGGTGAGTTACTTAAATGTTCGATTAAATATAGCAGGCTATTTTTTTAAAAAATATATTTTATTGACTTTTTACAGAGAGGAAGGGGGTTTGGCCTGCAAATGATGTTAGAAATATCCAAATGGTCCTTGGCAGAAAAAAGGTTCCTACCTCTGGGTTAGAGCGTTGGCCTGCGGACCGAAAGGTTGCAGGTTTGATTCCTGGTCCATTGCAGGTTCAGTTCCTGGTTGGGGCATTAGTGGGAGGCAACTGATCAATGTGTGTCTCTCACGTTGGTCTCTCTCTCTCTCTCTCTCTCTCTCTCTTTCTCTTCCTCTCCCTCCCTCCCTCCTTCCTCCCACCCCTTCCTTTCTACTCTCCAAAAACCATGGCTTAGAAACCTCAGAGTCATCTAAAACTTTTGTTTCCCCTGATGTCCCATGTACTGATCACCAGGCCAAGTCAATTCCATCTGCTGAACTTTTCTTATCCTCCCTTCCCTCTGTCCTTCTCTCCCCTGCTCTCCCCCTCCATTCCCACTCCTAATGCTTCAGTTCAAGCCTTGCATGAAGGGTTCGGATAGCTCCTACCCTGCAGCCAATGCCTGTATTTTCACCTCAAATTAGCTCATTCTCCACACTTCAGAGTGATTTTACTAAAATCTGATCTTGTTGCTCCCAGTTAAAATTCTTCAAATGGGTTCCCATCCTATCTAATAATAGACAAACATGGTAATTAACCATACCTCCAACACGCTTCCCATTGGCTAATCAGGGCAATATGCAAATTAACTGCCAACAAGATGGCGGCCGGCAGCCAGGCAGCCAGGCAGCTGAAGCAAACCAGGAGGCTTGCTTGCTCCAGTGATGGAGGAAGCCAAGGTTCCCCGCCTGCCGCTGCTGGCCTCTGAGCTGCACTCTAAGAAACAATGTTGCAATTATAGAAGCTAAACAAACCCCAGAAACCTGCTTTCAGCCAGCCGGGCCTCAGAGCTGGAGCTGCAACAGTGTTTCAATGATAGAAGCCAAACAAACCAGATACCTGCTTTCAGCAGCCGAGGTCTCAGAGCTGGAGCCGAGCCTCAGAGCTAAAGCCGGCTCTCAGCTCCAGTGACAGCCATAGAAGGTAAATAAATCCCAGAATAAAAAAAAAGAAAAAAGCAGAGGTTGGGAGCTGCAGTCACCCGCCAGCCTGAAAACGGCCCTCAGCCCCTCACCCAGACTGGCCAGGCACCCCAGTGGGGACCCCCACGCTGAAGGGGGTGTGACCAGCTGCAAACAGCCATCAGCCCCTCATCCAGGCTGGCTAGGGACCCAAGCGGGACCCCCACCCTGATCTGGGACACCCTTCAGGACAAACCAGCCAGCCCCCGCCCATGCACCAGGCCTCTATCCTATGTAGTAAAAGGGTAATATGCAAACTGACCCTAACAGCAGAAGGACTGGGAATGACTGGTCACTATGACACACACTGACCACCAGGGGGCAGATGCTTAATGTAGGAGCTGCCCTCTGGTGGTCAGGGCGCTCTCACATGGGAGGAGCTCTGCTCAGCCACAAGCCAGGCTGATGGCTGCCAGTACAGCGGTGGTGGTGGGAGCCTCTCCTGCCTCCTCAGCAGCGCTAAGGATGTCCGACTACAGTTTAGGTCTGCTCCCCGCTGGCAATTGGACATCCCCTGAGGGCTGCCGGACTGCCAGAGGGATGTCTGATTGCCATCTTAGGCTCAATCCCCCAGGGAGTGGGCCTAAGCCAGCAGGTGGTCAACCCCTGAGGAGTCCCAGACTGTGAGAGGGCACAGGCAGGGCTCAGGGACCTCCCCCTCCCCTGTGCACAAATTTTTGTGCACTGGGTCTCTAGTTGTTTATAACAGTGGTCTCCAAACTTTGTTACTGCACGCCATTGCTAAAACATTTTTTTTTAATATTTTATTAATTTTTTACAGAGAGGAAGGGAGAGAGATAGAAAGTTAGATACATCGATGAGAGAGAAACATCGAACAGCTGCCTCCTGCACATCTCCTACTGGGGATGTGCCTGCAACCCAGCTACATGCCCTTGACCGGAATCGAACCTGGGACCTTTCATTCCGCAAGCCGACGCTCTATCCACTGAGCCAAACCGGTTTCGGCTTTTTTTGAGTGTATAACCATAATATATGTACTTCTTTACTTAAAATTATGAAAGTAATAAAATGTGTAACAAAAAGATAAATGAAAATGGACAAGGTAAAAAATAAGTATAAATAGAAGTTCTGGTATTTTCTTTCCACATCTCAATAGCTATTTTTGGAATCTCCCGAGAAGCATTTGCCTGCTTTGGATATCACTAATTAACTGGACAAAAGAACTACTTAGGTTGTTGTACAAAACTCTCACTATAACTCCTATTTGACATTAAAACTTGGCTTAAAAACTGCCTCACCTGTACCGCCTTCTCTTTCCTAGTTGAAGTTGGAGACTGTTATCTGAGACCCTGTAGTCCTTTTTGCATATATGTTTTTTTCCATAGCACTTTTCACTAGTGCCAGCTCCAGAATGTCCCCCTCAGAAAACTTAGAGGCAGAAATTGGGTTGGGGAGGTTGGATGTGAATGGGGTTGTAACTACTTGACTTGTCTTGAATCATTTTTACTTAGATTGTAGGGGTTTTATTGGTGTGACTCTAGTGGGGAATGTTGAAGATGATGAGGATATTAATGCTCCACAGCACACACCTGTTGGCAAAGCTGAGAGATTGGTACAGGGTCTTCAGGGCCTGTTAATAGGGGACTCTTAAGAGGAAGGGGCATTACTGCACACATCTGGTGTGAGATTTGGTGGCCCAGGGTCAAGGGAGAAAGTGATTATGAGAAGCCTGCTCATTCTCTCCCTCCCTTAAAAAATATTTTATTGATTTTTTACAGAGAAGGATGGGAGAGGGATAGAGAGTTAGAAACATCGATGAGAGAGAAAGATCAATCAGCTGCCTCCTGCACACCTCCTACTGGGGATGTGCCCGCAACCAAGGTACATGCCCTTGACCAGAATCAAACCTGGGACCTTTCAGTCTGCAGGCTGACATTCTATCCACTGAGCCAAACCAGTTAGGGCAGTCTGTTCCTTTCTTCATCCTCCAGCCCACAGTCATGTTAGAGATGTTGGAGAGGCAGACCAGGCCAGACCTACAGAGTCTTGTAGGCCATGGTGAACCATTCAGGATGTGTGGTGGGATAGAATTATATGGTCTGATTCACGTTGTACATGCACTACCCTGGCTGTCTTGTGGAAACTAGGTTGTAGAGCAGTGGTTCTCAACCTTCTGGCCCTTTAAATACAGTTCCTCATGTTGTGACCCAACCATAAAATTATTTTCGTTGCTACTTCATAACTGTAATGTTGCTACTGTTATGAATTGTAATGTAAATATCTGATATGCAGGATGGTCTTAGGCAACCCCTGTGAAAGGGTTGTTCGACCGCCAAAGGGGTCGCAACCCACAGGTTGAGAACCGCTGTTGTAGAGGGACAAGTGGAAGTAGGGTTAGCTCTGTGTGGGTCCTGTGGCAGCAATAGGATTGGCCCTGGCAGTCATTGCTAGCTACACTGGGCCCCAGCAATGCCAGGAGACATGCCACGTCAGAGGGAGATCCAACTGGAGAACACATGTGACACACACCCTGGGCAGCTTAGGATTTTATAGGAAATGGGGTTCCTAGAGTGCAGGTGGGGTAAGAATGAAATCAATGGCATTTCTCACATCCAAGCTAGCATTAGTATGGCCTTGGAAACGTTGTTGACATCTTTATTGCCATTTGCTTTTCATCTATGATTGAGAATTTACTTCTTGAGTCATATAAGATATGAAAAAACAAATATCAACCTTAAATATCAATTAAATATCAAATATTAAAAAAATGTGTGTGTGTGTGTTGGCAAGAGTTGTAATACAAACAGTGCAATAATTAATAAATAATAATACAAGAATAAACTGTTTTACCTACTCACAACTGTAACCCTACTTTTGCTCACCCCTGTATATATATTTATTAACATTCATTGTTAATGCCTAGAAATTGATAAGCTTCCTCAGGCTTTAGAAACCATTCTTAGAACAAACACTAAAGAAGTACAAAGTATCATTATTAATAAAAGTAGACAGAGATGACCATGAGTCAATAGTACTTTGTACTTCAATCACCTTCCAACAGAGCATTTCAAAGGGCTGGATATATCTGAACATCAAACCCTTCCACATAGATCAGGAGGCTCTGTATTTATTACTTCTCTTAAGACCTGAGTATGACCCTTACCAGGTCATAATCAGTAACTATTTTCCAAATCACAGAGGTGATATTGAATAATAGCTTTAGTCAGGAAGCAGGTATTGCATTGGCTTATCATAGTTCCTGGCCTAGACAGATTGAGTATTGCAGAAATGTGGGTTGTGAACACTCAGGTGCACCCAATGTAGGTGGGTGGGGAGACTGGTATTGGACTTGGTAAAACCAGCAGGAGGCAGGCTGGTAGGAAAGATGTTGGCATTCTCATTAGGCAAAATTCTGACCTTGCCCTTACTAGCTGTGTGACACTAGAAAGTTAACAGATACCCATGACCTCAATTTCCTCTTCTGGAAAATGAAGATTATAATTCCTACCTTGATGAGTTACATATGGAATAGACAAACTAATATGAAAAACATCCAGTTCATAATAGGTTGTGATACTATTTCCTATAACCCATTCTTTTTTTTTTCATGTATTAAGCAACCATTTATTTTTCTCTCATTCCAGAATTTCTTAGTTCAGTTGTTAACACGTAACTTAATCAATGAATTTTTTATTTGTTGTCTAAAGTTTTACATATGTCTCCTTTTTCCCCAGTTGACCCCCCCCCCTCCGCCATTCCCATCCTGGGCAATCCCCCACCACCCCAGTGTCTGTGTCCATTGGTTATGCTAATATAACTCATTCTTAATAACTATTTAACTTAAAAAATGTTATAATGACTATTGTTTTTTTTCAGAGAGGAAGAGGGAGAGAGAGATGGAAACATCAATGATGAGAGAGAGTCATTGATTGGTTGCCTCCTACACCCCCCCCACTGGGGATCGAGCTGGCAATCCGGCCATGTGCCCTTGACCAGAATTGAACCTGGGACTGTTCAGTCTGCAGGCCAATGCTCTATCCAGTGAGCCAAACCGGCTAGGGCATGACTATTGTTTCTGTAAAAATAATTTGAAATCATATAAAATCAAGTCGTATATAAAAGTACAAAAAAGAAAGTAACAAACCATGAAATTTCCTACCACCAAGAAATAAGTTTTTTAACATTATGTGATAACTCTTTCTGTACTAATGTAGATAGATGAGTGGGTTAAAAATAACTACATATTTTTATCTTTGTTTTAGTTTAAATTATATGTTAACTTTAATTTTACTTGATATATTAGAAACTAATGCAACTAAAGTAAGGATGAAAGATTTTTTTGAACTTCAGATAAATGCTTATGTACAGTGACATTTGTTTTTTCAAGATTCATTGAGATTATAAAAAAGATAATGGAGCCCGTCTGGCATGGCTCAGTGGTTGAGTGTAGACCTATGAACTAGGAGGTCATGGCTCAATCCACACTGGGCTCGATCCCCAGTGTGGGGCGTTCAGGAGGCAGTTGACCAATGATTCTCATCATTGATGTTTCTACCTCTCTCTCCCTCTCCCTTCCTCTCTGAAATTAATAAAAAGATGATTCTTTTAAAAAATATATATTTTATTGATTTTTTACAGAGAGGAAGGGAGAGGGATAGAGAGTTAGAAACATTGATGAGAGGGAAACATCGATCAGCTGCCTCCTGCACACTCCCCACTGGGGATGTGCCCGAAACCAAGTCGTATATAAAAGTACAAAAAAGCAAGTAACAAACCATGAAATTTCCTACCACCAAGAAATAAGTTTTTTAACATTATGTGATAACTCTTTCTGTACTAATTTTTGTTACTGCCCTTGACTGGAATCGAACCTGGAACCCTTGAGTCCGCAGGCCGATGCTGTATCCACTGAGCCAAACCGGTTAGGGCAGATGATGATTCTTTTTAATCTGCAGTTTGCATTTTAGCTTGCACTTGCTTTATTTCCTGAATTGTTCTGTGCTTTTATACTTAGATGACATTTTTCTGGGTGGAATGTTCTTGATTCACTTTCCTTTTCTTCATTTTTTCTTTTGAGCTATGATTAGCAGCACCTGGAGTTGACTGTGGCCATGGAAAGTACTGAGGCTAGCTGAAGGTTCTTCTTATGTGTAAGTCATGGTTTCCTGCCTGAAGGCCTGTGGAATGCTTTCTTTATTCTTAAGTTCAGTAGCTTACCCAGGGTTGGCTCTGGGCCAGTCATTCTATACTAATATTTTCAGATATATAGTGTGCCCTTTGACTGCTGATTACATTCTTTTATATCTCTGTATACTTTTCCTGTCTCATTTCTTTTTCACTGCCTCAGGGCCACCAGTTGACAATCTGGATCATCTCTTTCTAATTTCCACAATTATTTACTTCTTAGGTGATTTAATATAATTTTTAATCCTCTGAATTCACTATGATTATCTTAAGCATTTCCTCTGTTAATAATTTTAATTTTGATCACAATAGTTCTCTTCCTTGTTTGTAATTAATTAGATTTTAATGGTGGTATTTTGGTCCTCTGCTTCCTTTTATAATCTCCTTTTTCACCTCATTGGTGTCATTTTCTTGCTTTTTTGCTCTTATTTCCTGACTCATCTATAGTGCAAAGCACTTGTTAGGGACATTTTCTAGTTTTGGGCTACATTTTCTTACAAATATGGTTCTAATTGTTGTGGCATATCTAGGATTAGTCCTCTACTCTGTCTACATCCTCTGGCTAGGTGATCTCTTCTATCCTTTGACTTTGAATGCCATGTATATGCTAATGATGGGGATATTCATATCTTTAAACCACACCTGTCTTTTGGACTCAGATTAAATTTCTACTGATTCCTTAATATTTCCATTTATATATCTAACTAGAGGCCCAGTGCACAAAAATTTCTGCACTGGCTGGGTGTGTGTGGTGGTG
>NW_006285312.1:1203441-1219233 GCF_000327345.1 Myotis davidii
GGAACCTTGGCTTCCTCCATCACTGGAGCAAGCAAGCCTCCTGTTCGCTTCAGCTGCCTGGCTACCAGCTGCCATCTTGTTTGGCAGTTAATTTGCATATTGCCCTGATTAGCCAATGGGAAGCGTGTCGGAGGTATGGTTGATTACCATGTTTGTCTATTATTAGATAGGATATGTATCTCAAAATCTAAATGTTCTATTGAAACTCTAGGTGTTTATCTGTCACCTCCCAGTCAACTGTTCGTCCCTCATTCTTCTCCATCAGAGTAAGTGGTTCCAAGCCGAAGGCCTCAGAATCATCCTTCTCCTTATGCCCTAAATATAATCCACTACCAAGTCCTGATATTTCTAACTTCCATATGTCTTCTAGCATTGTGCATGTCTCTCATCTCCACTCCACTGTCATTTCTTGCCTGGATACTGCACTGACTCCTAGCTGGCCTTCCCTCTAACACTGTTGCCCCCTTTAACTTATTCTCCACTCAGAAACCAGGATGTGGTGGTTTAAAACATGTCTGCAAATTCTTCAATATTTCTGTGATCAAGAGATGGAATCTAGTTCTCCTTCCTTTGAATATGTGCTTAGTCACATTCTTCTAAGAATAGAATGCTTATGACTTCCAAGGTTAGGACATAAAAGTGATTGGTTTCCACCTGCTCTCTTTCCTGGGATGGTTGCTCTTGGAACACATTTGCCGTTCCTTAAGAGAGCTCAGATCATGTGGAGAGGTTACATGTAAGTGTTCCACCTGACATTCCCATCTCAGGTTCCAGTAGACAGTCCATAATAACCAGATATTTGAGTGAGAAAACCTTGAGATGACTCCAGCCCCAGTCACTGTTTAAAGGCTATAGTTTAAAGCATAAGAGACCTTGAGCAAGAACCACCTAGTTGAGTAGAGTCAGCCTCCAGAACTGTGAGAAGAATACGAGTGCTGTTATTTTATACCACTGAGCTTAGGGTGGTTTGTTACACAGCAATACTTGATACACAGAGTGATTTTCAAACATAAACTGGTACTATGTCACTCCCTCATTGACAACATTTAAGGTTTGGTATTAAGATTAAAATAACATAAAAACCAAATCCTAGCTAGAAGTTGGACTTGCCTGGCATCTTCTAGCCTTTGCCTCTTGTTCATTATATTCCAGACACATGGACTTATTTTTTTCTGCCCCTGAAAACACCAAGTGTTTTCTCTTCTCAGGACCTTTGCACATGCTCTTCCCTGCATGAAATGGACTTCCCATTCCTCTCTCTCACCTTTTCAGCTTCAGCTCAAGCATTACCTCTGCAGAAGATTTCATTCTCATTCAGTCTAAAGGAAAAATGTATTCTCTCTCCCATGACATTACCCTGCTTAGTTTCCCCAGAGAAGATACCACACTAAAAAGTTAGCTTATTTCTTTATTTTTAAAAATTGTTTTTCCTTCTCCCCAAATTGGAACATAAGCTCCATATGGCAGGAGTCTCATCTTGTTCATTCTCAGAACCTGGTTGGCACACAGTAGGTACACAATAAATGTCTTTAGAATGAATGGGCATAAGGAAGGCAGATTTTGTGATTTGCCATCTTTATATGGAAATCTTACCTAACATTGAAATGTTCTATCTAATGGCATTCCATATTATTGAATTTGAACTAATCAAAGGTGAATAACCTTTTGTTGGTTATCACTCTTCATCATTTATTCATTCACTCTTTAAGTACAAGATTTCTTCTCCTAGATTGATGAGGTAAACAAACAATAAACATTAAAGATACAATGTAACGTTGGAATGTCATAAATCTATGAAGAAAAATAAAGCAAGGACAGGGGATAGAGTGACAGGAGCACTAGCCAGTTTGGCTCATTGGATAGAGCGTTGGCCCTGAGACCGAAGGGTCCTGGGTTTGATTCTGGTCAAGGGCATGTACCCCAGTTGTAGGCTCAATCCCTGGCCCTTGTCGGGGCATGTACAGGAGGCAACCAATCGATATGTCTCACTCACATTGATGTTTCTCTCTCTCCCTCCCTCCCTCCCCCATTCCCTCTCTTTCACTGTCTCTAAAAAATCAATGCAAAAAATATCCTCTGGCCTTAACCTGTTTGGCTCAGTGGACAGAGCACTGGCCTGCGGACTCATGGGTCCCAGGTTCAATTCCGGGATTGCAGGCACATCCCCAGTAGGAGGTGTGCAGGAGGCAGCTAATCAATGTTTCTCTCTCATTGATGTTTCTAACTATCCCTCTCCCTTCCTCTCTGTAAAAAATGAATAAAATATATATTTTTAAAAATCCTCTGGTGAAGATTAACAAAAAATAAACAAAAAAGGAACTAGACATGAAGGGGTAAGAGAGGGAAGAGGACAATTAGTAAGCAGCTATGATATCAACTTCTTTTGATCACTGCAGGCCAAGTTTTGGGCAAATACAGCCCAGCCCCATTTTTTCATCCTCACATTTAGGGCCTGTGGAGACACAGTGGGGTTGGGTTATGGAGGCTTCTTGGAAATTGTTGGCTCCTCAAGATCAACATCTTGATTCATTCCTTTGATATTGGAGACAATGGTCTGTCTGTCCTCCTATGTGTGCTCCGTTTGATTGCAAGTGGAATGGAGTGTGTGTTGCTCAAGCATCATCTCAGGTTCCCAGTTTTAGTTGTGACTCAAAACAGCCCTTCAGCAGCAGTGGGCTTCTAAATAATGAAAATTCCCCAAACACCTTTCTCAAATTTGAAAATGAAACCCACACTTTGAAAGGGAGAAAAAAAATGGGGAAGAGAGAAGGCCAAGAAACCAATCAGAGTTGCCTATGAAAACACAAAGCCCTTAAAATTGGTTTTATTTCTACTAATACCTCTGACTGAGCTTTTTTTTATTATTAGTTTTTTTGAATTATTTACATTTTTTATTTGAATTGTTTTCTTTCCCAGTAAGTTTAAACATTGAGGGTTTGTTCTATCATTGAATGAAGCAAATCCTTTATACTTGTGAAACGATTTATATATGACTGGATTATAGAAAGGAATGAACAAGACTGTTGGCACACTGTAGGCAAAAGAGGATGTCACCGTGGCTATGTCTCCTCCTCCCCCAGGACTGCTCTCCCAGCCTGCTTGGTAAGTGGCACAATGTGTAGAAGGAGGGATTACCAAATGGAATATCCAAAAGGCATAATTCTTGGTTTCATGGAGTTCACTTACTTTTATCTAATTGTTTACTTATACAGTTCATTTCAATTGTGCATTGTCTGAGGACCTCTGAATAGCTACACCAACTGTTAAACACAATGATGTTATTGGATTCTAAAACAACTTCATTTTGTGATTGTTATGACAGGCAGTCAGGATGGGTGATTGCCTGATGGCCCACAATCAGGCAGGGAGCTGGAAACACTGGCCCTCTGCTGACACTTGGAGAGTGTGTGTTGACTGGCTGCATGGCAGCATGCATTCATTCCTCCCCCTTCATCTACCAGCTCAGTAACTGGCATGCCATGCGCCATACCTGGGGACTGGGGATCCTTCTTTGGTTCACCCTTGCTACCACATCTGCTTGCTCTCCAAGTCCTGTTTGGTTGTATCTTGGAACCATTTCTCCTTTCTGCCTTCTCCCCTTCATTCCCACTGTCATTGTTTCCTTCTAGCTGTGATCATTTCTGGTCTAGAGCACTGCCATAGCTCTTAGTTGTAGTCTTTTAAACTCACTATTTGAATCAAAGTTAGAGCTCTCTTCAAAACAGCTAAATTTAGACACATGCTAGTATTATCACACTGCCCTTCAAATGATCCAGGTAGCATTCTTCTATGTCTAAAATGTGTAAGCATTTAATTACCATATGTTCCAAAAAGGACACAATTTTATTCAAAATGTATTGCATATTAAATGTATACAGATTTTATCTGTCAATCATACCTTAATAAAGTGGAGGAGAGGAAGACACAACTTAAAAAAAACAAAACAAAATATGTAGGTAGGTACCTTTTTCATTAACTTTAATCATTATTCACTTACTTCAACCATGATCTCACTAGACCATAATGAAAATGATCCCTTGTTACTTACTGGATTTTCTTAGACCCAAAGCTATTGCTAATGCATTTGACTATATCTAGAAGTGGGAAATCATTTTTCATTTCCACTTTGCTTAAGTTGCTCCCTGGCACATCTAGTTAAGCCTTGTTCTGGTTCATCAGAACAAAGGCATCCTTGGCTGCCCCGCAGTGAATGTTTGCATTGTCTGACTTCATTGTGTTTATTCCCACAGGGAAAATTCCAGAAGTGATGGGGGAGCAGATTGTATTAGCTCACAGCCTTCCTCCCTAACTAATTACATGAGGAACAGGCATGGACTTAGAAATATGAGAGAGAGCCAAAATAGGGCTTGAAATCCTTTCTTATGCAAAGTAGAATTGGAGGGGAGAACAGTGAAGCAAGGGCTTGCCCTGCCCTTAACTTTCTTGGTGATTTCCCCAGTTTTTGCTCAAATCCTCCTTCTTTTTCTCTCTCCTCCCCCTGTCTTTTCTCCCCTCCTTTTTTGGTATTCTGGGATCCATAGGGAAATAAATATTGATCTTGTTTCCAGGGGTAATATTTTAATGGAGGAGAGGCCAATAAACATCATTTCTGAAAGAAATACCTGATCAACTCTGAAAATGTCCTCTTCACCCTCTACTTTTCCCTTTCCTTATCTCTTAGTGTTGAATTTCATTGAATGCCTCTGGATACAACTTTCCTCCTGGTGTTTTCAATCTGCTATCTTGCATTTCATGTTTTTATTTTACATCTGGGACTAAAAGTAGTTTCGTTTGGGATGAAGGAAAATATACAGAAAAGCAGGAAAATTATTTCAACCTCTACTAGCATTAACATCAAATATGTTTTTGGGTTTATCCCCTGCCATTTGGCCAGTTGTGAAGTGTTATACAGAGTGTAATCACGCAACGCTTTCCTCAAGTTTAAATGCCTTTATTTTTCTTTCTTTCTTTTTACTTCAAGAGTAAAGTAACTTTTACTCCTACTTGATGAACCTGGTCTCTTCTCAACTAGGAAAAAAGAAAAAAAGAGTTGTTTTTTTTTTTCGGTCACCTTAGGCATCTGGGAAAGCAGGGCCAAACCATCCCAGCCTTTGCCCTCAATTGCAAACAGAGTGGAGTGTCTCTTAGTTCAGGAGTTTGTGCTGCTCAAGAGTTTGCACAAACACAGAGTTGAGAAATACTGCTTACTGGAGCGGATGCAAAAGCAAAGGACGAACTGGTTCTTTCCCGAGGTAGAGGCATTACTGTGTCGGCTTTAGCTGTTCCATATTGGATCCCTTGTGGGAATGCCTGGCTTAAGAGTTGCTCTACTCTACTTGGTAAGTTACTTAGTTCCTTTGGAACCCAGCTGCCTCATTTTTTTTAAAGAATAGTGATAATTTTTTTAAAATATATTTTTATTGATTTCAGAGAGGAAGGGAGAGGGAGCGAGAGATAGAAACATCAATGATGAGAGAGAATCATTGATCGGCTGCCTCCTGCATACCCCCACTGGGGACTGAGCCCGAATCCTGGGCATGTGCCCTTGACTGGACTCAAACCGGGAACCTTTCAGTATGCAGGCTAACACTCTATCCACTGAACCAAACCAGCAAGGCCAGTTTCCTTATTTTTAAAATTAGGGGTAAGAATACATGTTCCCTAAGATCCTTTCATCTTGGCTGTTCTTTGAGTTAAGATTTGTTTCCCAGTAAGCACACACCCAAAATAGTGCTGTAGTCCTCAATGTATACCATACGTATATTTCTATAGTCTTGTACTCACCCCAAATGAGGGAGTATTTGAGGAATGGAGGGCCTTCCTGCCTTCCTTCCTTTTTCCCTCTTCCTTCCTTCCTACCTTCATTGCTTTTTTATAGCCTAAATTACCTTCTACAATCTTTGAGGGTAGCGTTGACTTTTATAAAAACAGCCATTTAAGCCAGACCTGGTGAATAAGTGAGTGATCAAGCATGATACCACAGCTTTGATGCCAACAGTTACCCAGAGAGTGTGCTGTGAACTCTAAAATGCTGGCTGCCAGCACTGGGCCACAGTTCACACTTCTTGCCAAATTCACAATTGCATATGAAAAACATCCTAATATTAAAGGAGTAAAGTACTAGGGCCTTCCCTTTCTTTTAAATTGTTTTTCTTAATTCTGGAATTTTTAACTGCTGAACTTTTAACTGATCTCTGGTTTTGGTTATACCAGACACTCCTACTACTCCTTTCTTTAGAACTTGCTGATTTGTCTAGCTCTTTAGGGAGATCATTGGTGTTTTATATGTCAAAATATGTGGATGACTAATTGCAGAAACATTCTACATGTTCCAGGTTGCTTTAAAAACTAGACCAATTTTTTATTTACAATTCACTTTTCAGTTTTCATCAAAGCAGTTAACCATTATTTAAGAGAATGGAATCTTCTGACTTTTTCACCATTTTCATAGGTCATAGGGTGCCTACATGGGCATGGGTAAATGTTACAGGCTGATGTTTTCTAGCCCAGTATAACTAGGGTAACATTTATAACCATGTCATTGTGCTGATAGAATGAAAATCTCTTGGGAGGGGGCTATTTCAAGAACTCAGGCATAATGTGGGTGGCTCAATTTACAGGGCCTTTTCTTTTCAACCAGAAAAATCCTACAATTTTATGATTCTGACCCTTTCCGTACCTTCTGCGCACCATCTGTGATAAGCAGCTGGTTGACATGGCTCCCAAAAACCCCGCCTTCTGGTATTCACTCCCTTGTATAACACATTCCTCTTAAGTGTGGGTTGGACCTGGTGACTTGCTTCTAAGGAATAAAATACAGCCATATGCCACTTAGCAACAGAAGTGCATCATTAGGTGATTTTTTTCCATTGGGTGAATATCATGGAGTGTCTTTACACAAACCTAGACAGTATAGTCTACTACACACCTAGGCTATGTGGTATAGACCAGTGGTCGGCAAACTCAGTCAACATAGCCAAATATCAACAGTACAATAATTGAAATTCTTTTTGAGAGCCAAATTTTTTAAACTTAAACTATATAGGTAGGGACATTGTTATTAACTTAATTAGGGTACTCCTAAGGCTTAGGAAGAGCCACACTCAAGGGGCCAAAGAACCACATGTGGCTCGCAAGCCACAGTTTGCCGACCACGGGTATAGATTATTGCTCCTAAGCTACAAGCATGTACAGCATGTTACTGTAAAGACAACACAAGAGGAGATGATGTAATCAAGAAATGAGGTAAACATGAGATGTATGAGGCTGTTGCTGGCATACTATTTTATAGTAATCTTTTTTTAAAATTCTCACCCAAAGACATGCTTTTATAGATTCAAGAGAGAGAGAGAGAGAGAGAGAGAGAGAGAGAGAGAGACATCAATGTGAAAGAAAAACATGGATTGCTTCTTGCACATGCCTGATTGGGGATCGCACTGCAACCTGGGCACCTGTCCTGAATGGGAATCGAACCCAAGACCCCTTGATGCACAGGAAGACACTCCAACCAAGTGAGCCACACCTGCCAGGGCAAACTTTTTTTCTTTTCTTTTTTTTTAACAAGTAGAAAGAGTATACTCTAAAATCATGATAAAGCCTTGGCTGGTGACTGCAATTGCTGGCACAAGACTGACTGGCTGGCTGTGCAGAGGGCTGCTGGTGTAAGCAGACTTAGGGGCAGAGTGTGCAGCTGTGACCCCTACAAGCTCCCCAGCACCTCCTCACTCTCCCATTCTGAGTGAGCTCTGACTCAAATACAGTTTGTTCTTATTGTGGGTCCTATCATGGGGCATTATTAAAGATACTTCTGGGGTTACTTTTTTTTATTATTGATTTCAGAGAGGAAGGGAGAGGAAGAGAGAGAGAAAAAAACATCAATGATGAGAGGGAACCATTGATTGGCTGCCTCCTGCACATTGGACCAAACCCGCAACCCAGGCATGTGCCCTTGACCAGAATCAAACCTGGGACCTTTGGGTCCACAGGCTGACATTCTCTCCACTGAGCAAAACCAGTTAGGGCTGGGGTTACTTTCTTGTTTCTTTTTCAAGAACATTTGAATTTATGGTAAATAAATTCCATTTTTCTTTCAAGGGCATTGAGGCAAAGACAAGGTAAGTGGCCCACCCATGGCCAGACTCTGGACTCCTCCCTCCATATGCCAGGACATCCCTAACCTTGAAGTTCCTTCACTGGGAAATGAACTTTAGGCCTTCCTTCTAATGGTGATGATGCTACCAGCACACCCTGAATCCCTTGACTTGGACATTTCATAGCTGCTGAAATTCTTTCGAGTTGTATGAAAGGGAGACTGTCAGCTTTAAACTATTTTCCGCCTTTGTTTTTCTATTTTCCCTATTTTCTGTCCCTTTCTTCCTCTCTTCTTACCACCTTCTTATATCACCTGCTATAGGTAAGGGCATTAAAAGAGCTTTTAAAAAAAAGATTGATAGTCCTTAATTAAAAATTTAAAGAAAAAATGTCAGAATTCTTTCTTTCTTAGCTCCAGGCATTCTAACAAACTTTGATGGACCCCATTTTGAGGTTACAGTCTGTAGCCAGGGCCTGCCCAACAGGTTCTCTGGTATATAGTGGAAGTTGTTGTGGAGTAACAAGCTTCCTGAGGCTGCATGAGTAAATGGAAGGTCATGTCAATAGTCATGAAATTCCAAATGTTTCTGGGTCTCACCCTCTCCTTGCTATTACGGGATCTTCCACCCTTGAAGGGAATCTTCTACCGGTGTTCCTGAGAACTTGCAGGTGTGCCACCCCAGATCATGGGTCATAGTCTTGCCCCTGCTCTGGCTTCTTTGGTTGACATCCATAGCCCCTTAGCAGGCCTTACCCCTGCTGGGCCAGCAGCAGCCTTATAGATCGGCGGTTCTCAACCTGTGGGTCGCAACCCCTTTGGGGGACGAACGACCCTTTCACAGGGGTCGCCTAAGACGATCAGAAAACATATATAATTAAATATTGTTTTTGTGATTAATCACTATGCTTTAATTATGTTCAATTTGTAACAACGAAAATATATCCTGCATATCAGATATTTACATTACGATTCAAACAGTAGCAAAATTACAGTTATGAAGTAGCAACGAAAATAATTTTATGGTTGGGGGTCACCACAACTTGAGGAACTGTATTAAACGGTCGCGGCATTAGGAAGGTTGGGAACCACTGTTATAGATACTGGTGTCCTTGCTGAAGACACTGTGCTCTGAAGTTTCTGGAGTTAAAAAATGCTTCGTGTCAGTATTAGTAAAGGTCCTATGGGCAAGCATCACAATCAACTCTGGCTAATTTAAAAAGAAGACAAAAGTGTTAAAAGGATATTGGATAAGATAGCCCTCGCTGGTTTGGCTCAATGGATAGATCATCGGCCTGTGGACTGAAGGGTTAAGGGTTTGATTCCCGCCAAGGGCACGTGCCTGGGTTGCAGGCTCGATCCCCAGTAGGGGGCGTGCAGGAGGCAGCTAATCAATGATTCTCTCTCATCATTGATGTTTCTCTCCCTCTCTAAAATCAATAATATATATATATATTTTTTAAAAAAGGATATTGGATAGTCCTGGCCTAGTAGCTCAGTTGGTTAGACTGTTAGAGCATTGTCCTGACACACCAAATATGCCAAGGTTGTGGGTTTGATCCCTGGTCAGGCACATATAAGAATCAACTAATGAATGCATAAATAAGTGGAACAACAAATCTCTCTCTCTCTCTCAAAATCAATTTAATATATTTTTTAAAAAGTTATTGGATACTTTGTAAAATTCCTGGATGGTCAGGGAAAAGATGGGAAGCTCTGTAGACAGCAGTCAAGGCCCAGATCCCGTCTGGAAGCTGCTCTGGTTGACACCTCTCCCTAATCCCCTGGTTGGACACCCCGCCTTCCCCCACAGCCACCAGAACCCTGTCACTGTCACCTTCAGAAACTAGACATAGATCCTGCCCTCCCTAACACAAGGCCTGTGGGTCTCCCTGCATTCTATCTCCAGCAGTGCTGGGAGAAGCAAGTGTCCAGTGTTGTCAGCTCTTTCAGTGGGAGGTGGGCTCTGCTCCTCAGGTGGAGTTTGATCAAATGTAAGAGAGAACCAGATGTCCACTGCATGCCACCCATACTCTTGAGTCCCCCACCGCCCTCTAAATCACATCAACACGCATGGTGTGGGCCCCAGAGCTCACAGAAGTACTTGTGACAACTGCTCCTTCAGCCTCCAGCTGTGGTCCCTCCTTCCCCAGGGTCGAATCTGATTCTGGGTGAGCTAGCTTTTCATGCTCCTCCTCACCTCCTTCAAAACACCTACTGAAATCTGTTCCTGGTGGGGCCATCTCATCTGTCCAGGGTAACAGTTCTCCCACCACATCAGAAGTTAAGGAAATCATGAAAACTCTCTCCCAAATACATGGCCACCTCCTGAACAGGAAAGTGATTATGGGGGTTCTGGTAGGGATAACAGGGTATCCTGGCAGGCAGGAGCTGGAACTTAAACATTCAATGTCTGCGCCAAAATGGCTCCCTTTATCTTAAGTACCCATCAGCATCTACTGACCTAAATGCGGGGCTGTGGGGGAAAACCAACTTCAACCCTGCCCACCATTTAGAACTATATGAATATGTAGGAAGGACTTGTCAGGACCCAGTGGAAGCAGACTGTGGAATCTACCATATTCCTAATGGCACCTGCTGTGCTAGCCAGATATCCAACCAGAGCCAGGGCGAGGAGAGAGAAGTAGGAGTACAGAGGGAAAGGCACCGATTCTGATGTTAGATCCCATCTGGAAGTGTCTTGGCTTCGGAAGAGAGACAGAAGAGAAAATGATGTTTGATTGTTTGATTGTTTTCATAGACATTCATGGCTGGGGGAACCGGCAGGATCTTTGCCCTTCAGGGGTGAGGTAACAGCAGGATATGGGGGGAGGTCAGTTCAGAGGTGGCTCCTCTGTGGAAATGTTGGCTTGCCTGCCAGAGTTTGCACTTGGTAGCAATAATTATGCGGAGGCAAATGGCAGCCGGGATTGCAAATAGTCAGTGTGGGATCTACTCACTGGCATCTCAGAGAAGCTGTGGGGACAGACAGCTGCAGCGTCTTGGCTCAGGCAGCAGGGACACGAGCGATGGTAGAAGATTTACAGGCAGTGACTGTGATTCAGGGAAATAGAGGTCAGAGACAGTGGTGTTCTTCAGCTCAGAGAGATATTTCTAAGGCCCTGTGGGGGCTGTGACTGCACAATCTTGGTTAAGTGAGCAATGAAAAGATTGATGATGATAATGGTGATAATAATAGTTAGTATTTATGGAGCATGCCAGGTACTATCTAAGTGCTTTCCGTGTGTTTATTCACTTAGTTATCACTGTAACCCTATTAGGTAGATATTATTATTAACCACCTTTTACAGATGAGAAACTTAGGTTTGGATAAGTTGTTATGTGGCAGATTGTTTTTTTTAAAATATATATTTTATTGATTTTTTACAGACAGAAAGGGAGAGGGATTAATAGTCAGAAACATCGATGAGAGAGAAACATCAATCAGCTGCCTCTTGCACACCCCCTACTGGGGATGTGCCCGCAACCAAGGTACATGCCCTTGACCGGAATCGAACCCGGGACCCTTCAGTCCGCAGGCCGACGCTCTATCCACTGAGCCAAACCGGTCAGGGCAGTGGCAAATTGTTTTTTCCAGAGTTGACTGCCATATCACCTAACTCACATGGTATTCTGCAATGTAACCTTGATCCTTCTACCACTGAAAGATGGCTCTATTCCTCTCCACTTGAATCTGTGCAGGCTTCTGGCTCTTTTGTAACCTATAGAATGCAGCAGAAATAAGGCAGTATGACTTTCAGGGTAGGCCAGAAAAGGAAATGCACCCTTCACCTGTTTACTGGAATACTTAATCCTGGAGCCCTGAGTTGCCATGGAAGAAATCTGACTGCCCTGAGGCAGCCATGCTGTGAGGAAGCTCAAACTAACCCACATGGAGTGACCACACAGGGAGGTTCTGAAACTACATGAATTGGGAGAAAGAAATGCCCAGCCAGCCCAGCTGCTCCCATTCCCATGTTCTTGTTCCAACCGCTGTCTGATTTCAGCCACATGAGAGACACTGAACCAACCAAGCTCTTCCAAAACTCCCAACCCACAGAAACCATGAGAAATAATAAAGTGACGTTTGCTGTTTTAAGCCACCAAGTTTTAGAATAATGTGTAATGCAGCAACAGATAAGTAACAGGTAACTTGCCTGTAGCTTGACCATGGAAGAGCTGAGATTTGAACCATGAGTCTGGTGAACCAAAGGACAAATACATGCACACATGAAGACACTTTTGTTTTGAGATCTCCAGATATACCTGGGGAGGGGAACTAAATTCTTGCATAATCATCTGGTGTTTAAAATTCACAAGATTCCGTTATAACTTTAATGTGATCTTGCTTGTACCTATAAGTTGGTGAGGTCTACATTCTAAAATTAGTTGATAAATGTTCTTCTAATGTGTTTCATGGAGTTATTAGAATATAGATCCAAAATTAAATTTTAAATAGCATTTACCCAATATGATCATTTTAGTTTTCAAATAGCACTTTATTTTAATTAATTGCTTCTGGAAGAATTTGTTTTCACGAAATGCTGGTCTTTTCTTTTACCCAATCTTAAACAAAGATTGAGATAATAATTGTTAGCACTTATTGAACACTTACTCTGTGCTAGGCACCATGTATTTAATCCTCCCCAAACCCTCTGAGGCAGGTACTATTGCCGTCCCCATTTTATAGATGAAGATACTGAAGCAGAGAGAGGTTAAGTATCTTTGCAGGCAAATGCAGCTAGTAAAGAGGTAGAGCTGCTTTCCAGCCCATGTTCTAACAACCCAACGCAATACCTCCCTCTGCCCTTAGTCCAGACCAGTTCCTCGATACCTTCATGTAATATGTTTTTGTGAAATGTATTTCTTATATAAAAGATTAGGCTTAGCTTTGTGCTGTGTACAACTCATGGCCAAAATGTTGCTAGATGATTCCTAACACACAGAAGCCTCTTCAACAAGATATTATCTATGCCAGCAAGGCATAGAAAAGGTTACTGCTAAATTATGAAGGAAGGCAAAGCCTTTTGTTAATTATTTTTGAATAATTTATTCTTGGGTTTCCTGTGACTTGTTGAGGAGTTCATAGAGAGTTTTGGGAAGTCTCTAGGAAGTTTTAAAATAAAGAAAATAACACATTCATAGGAGTTATATTGTAAGACAACTGTTTTTTAACACATAATCCCACTAGGAATTCAGCATTTTGGCAGGGGTTTATTTATTATATGTTTTTACTTTAAACAGAAAGCATGCGATTGATTAGCTCAAAAGTGTTCTTGTCTTCACATAGTAAAGAAAATGCATGCAAGAAAAGCAAGAGTGGCCCTGGTCTGGTATCTCAGTTGATTAGAGCATCATCCCGATACACCAAGGTTGTGAATTTGATCCCCAGTCAGGACACATACAAGAGTCAACTGATGGGTGGAGCAGTGGGTCGGTGTTTTTTTCTCTCTCTCTTATCAATACATTAAAAAAAAATTAAGAAAGGAAGGCGTGGTGTGTAGAGAAAGCCAGGCATAGCTGGTATTTGGCTTCACTGCTTGCTGGAGTGTAAACTGTGAGCAAATTAACTCACCTCTTTATAGGTGACATATGAGCCTCTGCAGAGAATCTCAAAAATTATTAGGGAGGGAACCCCATAAAGTCAGGACTTGCTGCAGTCACATCAACTGAGTATTTAATGTGATAGAATACAGGAGATACAGAGACATTTAGGTTACCCAAGCAGGATGAAAAATAGTCTGGAAATAGCCATGAAGAGCAGGGAGATGCCCTGGCCTGTCTCTTGTTGGGATATGGAGAAAACATTGGTACAACTGGCTTCCAGGGTGAGACTAGGTTTGATGAGTAAGAAAACTAGAGAGTACCCTAGCCAGTTTGGCTCAGTGGATAGAGCGTCGGCCTGTGAACTGAAGGGTCCTGGGTTCAATTCCGATTGAGGGCATATGCCTCGGTTGCAAGGTCCTCCCCGGCCTGGGCCACATACAGGAGACAACCAATTAATGTGTTTCTCTCACATCGATATTTCCCTCTAAAAATCATTGGAAAAATATCCTGATAGCTAACATTTATATAGTAAAAATAATAATAATAATAAAAAAATAAATAATAATAAATCCTTGGGTAAGGATTAAAGCAAAAACAAAAAACAACAACTAGAGAACTAGAAGGAAAGAAGGGTGTTTTAGTTACTCTTGTTGCATAATGTATAACCCCAAAATTTTAGAGGCTTAAAACAACAATCTATTTTTCCTCCCATGATTCTGGGAGTTGACTGGATTCAGCTAGGTGGTTTTCACCCAGGTCTCTTGTGCTGTTGCCAAGTCTGGGGCTGGAGTTACCTCAAAGGCTTCTTCAGTCCTACGACTGGCAACTGTTGTTGGCTGTCAGCTAAGCCCTGGGGCTGTTGGCTGGAAGAGCTATATGCAGCCTCCCTGTGTGGTATGGCTTCCTAGCAGCATGGCAGCTGGTTTCAAAGAGCAAGCATCCCGAGAAGACACAGAGAAGTGATATTATCTTTTATGATACAGTCTTGGAAAGTACAGAGCATCATTTTTGCCACAGTCACAGACCCTCGTGGATTCAAGGGGAAGGAACATCAACCTGACCTCTACATAGGAGCAGAGGCCAACTTCAGAAGAGCATGTAGGATGGGAGATCTTGTTGCAGCCACCTTGGAAAATGCAGCCTTCCATAGAGGCTAAGTACAAAGAACAGAAGATTAGAGTTTAAGATTCCAGAAATATGGCCCTTTAAAGAGGATCACAAGGGCCATTCCTGTGGGCAGCTTACGTGGAATGGAAGCAAAGGTCACCAGAGCTGAGGAAGATATGGGATGATGAGTCAGGGGAATTGCATGGCCATCGGATGGCATTGACATCCTCAGGAAAGCAGAAGACTTGAGAGAGGTGTAGTGAAGGTAGAGACGGCAACCGCTATTGTAAAACCTTTCTGAGTTTTTTGCCTTTTGTTCTGGATGGTGAAAAAACTAATCTCTGTGAGGACCACTTATCTTTTATTTGGGAAAAGATTTTGTTGTGAGCCAATTGTTTGTGTAAAGTATTAATAGTTAACATTTTTTTTTTTTTTTTGGTGCCGAAACCCGGGATCGAACCAAACATTTTTTTTTTTTTTTTTTTTTTTTTAGTGCTCATTCATTAATTCACTTAAACTGTACTTACTCTGTGGTCAAGTTCTATTCTAGAAGACGATACAGTAGTTAACAAAGGAGACAAAGATCTCTGCCCTTGTGGTGCTTAACTTCTGTGGGAAAGACAAACATAAAAGAGATTTTTTTAAAACTACTATAATACATATTATGGGTTTTATTTTTTTTAATTTGGATTTTCATGGTTTTTTTTTTTTAATATATCCTCAGGAAATGCATTTTATTTTTATCAAATGGGAACTTTTTTATTTTAAGAAAAATGATTTTAAATATAATAATGTTACATGCAATAAACATTAATATCTCAAGAAAAAATTTTAAATAAAATGTTACATGCAGTAAACACCAATTATTCCAGAAAAACAATCTTAAATATAATATTACATGCACTAAACATTAATATTTTAAGAAAAGATTTTAAATATGATAATGTTACATGCAATAAACCAGTCTCAATGCGGTCTCCACTCTCAGTCCTCGGGTATCAGGGTTCTCTTCTGCAAGTTTTCCATTCCTTTAATCCTTTTTTTAATCA
>NW_006285312.1:1219765-1220660 GCF_000327345.1 Myotis davidii
ACTGTTTCTCATCCTTTTGTTAAGTTACATGAGTTCTTTATGTATTTTGGACATTAATCCTTTATTAGATGTATCATTACCAAATATGTTCTCCCAAATAGTGGCTCCCTTTTCATTGTGTTGATGGTTTCTTTTGCAGTGCTTCTAAAAGTTTTTATTTTGATGTAGTCCCATTTTTTTATTTTCTCTTTAGTTTCCATTGCCCTAGGAGCTGTATCGGTAAAGATATTGCTATGACGTATGTCTGATATTTTGCTGCCTATGGATTTTTCTAAGATTTTTATGGTTTCCCATCTTTCGTTTAAGTCCTTTATCCATTTTGAGTTTATTTTTGTGTATGGTGTAAGTTGGTGATCTAGTTTCATTTTTTTGCATGTATCTGTCCAGTTTTCCCAACATCATTTATTGAAGTGACTGCCTTATCTCCATCATATGTTCTTGCCTCCTTTGTCAAATATTAATTCAGCATAATGGCTTGGGTCAATTTCTGGGTTCTCTGTTTGGTTCCGTTGGTCTATATGTCTATTCTTGTGCCAATACGAGGCATTTTTGAGAACCGTGGCTTTATAATATAGCTTGATATTTGGTATTGAGATCCCTCCAACTTTGTTCTTCTTTATCAGGATTGCTGCAGCTATTCCAGGTCTTTTTTTTTTAAAATTAAATCTTTATTGTTCAGATTATTACAGTTGTTCCTCTTCTTTCCTCCATAGATCCCCTCCACCCGGTTCCCACCCCTCCCCCACCCACTGCCCTTACTCACCACCCCCATCCATAGATGTACAATTTTTATCCAGTGTCTTCCCCTATCCCCCACATCCCTTTTCCCCCCTGAGAATTGAGTGTCCACTCCCTTTCTATGCCCCTGATTCTATTATATTCACCAGTTTATTCT
>NW_006285312.1:1222300-1224041 GCF_000327345.1 Myotis davidii
TGAGAGAATCAGCTGTGTCTTCAGTGGGAGAACTTCTGTGCTGGAGACACCCCTCCGGGGCGAGACTTGCTTCAGTGGGGCTTTGTTGCTCACTGAGTCTGCCCCCGGAGTGTGTCCCTTATGCTTCCTAGGGGCTGCAATCTGGATGGTCCCACTCTGACCACAGGGTATACTGGCTCCTGGATCTTTCAGGAGGTGCTAATCTAGCCTTTGCCTGAGGCTATTCAGCCAGAGCTCAGCTGTGAAGGAATGCAAATTGCCCTGGGCGCTTGGGCCAGCTGCAAGTTTGTTAGATAATTTTCAGCTTGCAAAAGCCTCCGTGCACAGCTTGGGCGGGGCGGGGTCCCAGGGGATCAATAGGGAGGACCAAACAGCTATGGCTGATGGTCAGTCCTTCCCTAAGAGGCCCCGAGTCTCAGTGTCTGGGTAATCGCTGCAAGCACCTCTGAGAGAAAGCTGCCCTCGAGATGCAAATGATGCCAGACAGTTTAGCCTCTCCCCATATCTGTCAGGGTCCCCAGAGATTCTCCTGGAACTGGAGTTCAGAGCAGTAGGGAGTTTGAGACTCCCTCTCGATTGAAAAAGCCAACTGTGTCCTCAGCTGCCAGCCCTTTCCGCGTCCGCCTCTGTACCTGTGCACTTAACTTCCGCACCGCAGCTCCTCTGAGTCTCGGTATGCTTTTCTCTTTCCTTCTAGTTGTAGTATTTCCACTCAGCCAGCCTTCCTGTGGTTCTGGATGATGCTCGTTGTCTTTTAGTTATATTCTTGAAGTGGTTGTGCGAGGCAGCAATCTCCGGTGTTTACCTATGCCGCCATTTGGTTTCTCTTCCGGGTCTTTTTTATTCCAGATGAATTTTTTGAAAATTCGTTCTTGGTCTGTGAAATATTCCGTTGGTATCTTAATTGGGATTGCATTGAATCTATAGATTGCTTTGGGTAGTATGGAAATTTTAATGATGTTAATACTGCCAATCAATGAACATGAGTTTTACATCTTCTTTTCCAATTTGAATGCCTCTTATTTCTTCTTCTTGTCTGACTGCTATGGCTAGCACTTCCAGTACTATGTCAAACAGGAGTGGTGAAAGTGGGCATTACTGTCTGTTCCTGTTCTTAGGGGAAATGGTTTTATTTTTTGCCCATTGAGTATGATGTTGGCTGTAGGTTTGTCACATATGAACTTTATCATGTTGGGATATGCTCCCTCTATTCCAACTTTGCTGAGAGTTTTTATCAAAAATGGGTTTTGGGCCCTAACTGGTTAGGCTCAGCGGATAGAGCATTGGCCTGGGGACTCAAGGGTTCCAGGTTCGATTCTGGTCAATGGCATGTACCTTGGTTGCGGGCACATCCCCAGTAGGGGGCATGCAAGAGGCAGCTGATCAATGTTTCTCTCTCATCGATGTTTCTAACTCTCTATCCCTCTCCCCTCCTCTCTGTAAAAAATCAATAAAATATATTAAAAAAATGGGTGTTGGATTTTTCGAATGCTTTTTCTGTGTCTATTGATATGATCATGGGATTTTTGCCTTGCAATTTGTTTATGTGACGTATCACATTTATTGATTTGTGAATATTGTACCAGCCTTGCATCCCTGGAATAAATCCCACTTGATGATGGCATATGACCTTTTTACTATATTGATGGATGCAATCTGCTAATATTTTGTTGAGGATTTTAGCATCTATGTTCATCAGGTTTATTGACCTGTAATTTTCTGTCTTTGTAGTGTCTTTATC
>NW_006285312.1:1224189-1232245 GCF_000327345.1 Myotis davidii
TCTCAGAGATTTTGGGATGTTGTGTGTTCATTTTCATTTGTTTCCAGGAATTTTTTTATTTCTTTCTTGATCTTGTTAGTAACCCATTCATTGTTTAATAACATGCTTTTTAGCCTCCATGTGTTTGAATGTTTTGGGGTGTTTTTACTGTAGTTGATTTCTAATTTTATTCCACTGTGATCTGAGAAGATGCTTGATATTATTTCAATCTTCTTGAACTTGTAGAGACTTGTTTTGTGTCCTAACATGTGGTCTATCTTTATGAAGGATTTATGTGCATTTGAGAAGAATGTATATTTTGCTGCATTGGAGTGAAATGTTCTATAAATCTTTATTAAATCCATCTGATCCAATGTGTCCTTTAGAGTCACTGTTTCCTGGTTACGTTTTTGTCTGGAAGATTTGTCCAGTGAAGTCAGAGGGGTGTTAAAGTCTTCTACTATGACTGTATTGTTGTCAATCTCTTCATTAAAGTCCTCTAGAAGTTTTTTTTTAAAAAATATATATTTAGGTGCACTTATATTGGGTGCATATATTTTTACCAGGGTTTTATCATTTTGTTGGATTTATCCCTTTAGTATTATATGGTAACCTTTGTTGTCTCTTGTGATGGCCTTCATTTTAGAAGTCCAATGCGCTATCCATTGCGCGACGGAACCACCTGTGATGGCCTTCATTTTAAAGTATATTTTGTCAGATATGAGTATTACTACCCCAGCTTTTTTTTCTTTTCTATTTGTATGGAAAATTTTTTTCCATCCCTCCACTCTCATCCTGTGTATGTCTTTTGTTTTGAGGTGGGTCTCTAATAGACAGCATATAGTTGGGTCACGTTTTTGTATCCATTCAGCTACCGTACACCTTTTGATTAGAGCATTTAATCCATGTACATTTAGGGCTGTTATTAAGAGGTACTTATTTATAGACATTTTAATTCTGTATGGCTAGGTTTCTTTTTCTGTTTCTTCTTTTCAGCAATCCCTTACAGCAGTCCCTTTAGCATTTCTTGTAATGCCAGCTTGGGGGTAATGAACTCTTTTAGCCCCCCCCCCCTTTTTTTTTTTGTCTGGGAAGCTCTTTATTTGACTGTCTATTTTTAATGATAGCCTTGCTGGATATAGTAATCTTGGTCTCAGATCCTTGCTTCCCATTACCTCGAGTACTTCATACCACTCCCTTCTGGCCTATAGAGTTTCTGATGAGAAATCAGATGTCAGACTTATGGGAACTCCTTTGTAGGTAACAGTTTTATTTTTATCTTGCTGCCTTTAAGATTTTCTCTTTAATTTTTGGCATTTTAATTATGTGTCTAGGCGTGGGTCTGTTTGGGATTCTCTGTGCTTTCTGAACTTGTGTGACTTTTTTCTTTACCAGGTTTGGAAAGTTTTTTGCCATTATTTCTTCAAACACCTTCTCTATTTCTTTCTCCATTTCTGCCTTTTCTGGCATACCTGCTATTCTAATAGTGTTATGTTTCACATTGCCCCACAGCTCCCTTAAGCTGTCCTCCTGTTTTTTAATTGTTTTTTCTTTTTGGTTCTCTGATTGAGTGATATTTTCAACTCTGTCTTCTAATTCACTGATTTGATCCTCAGCTTCCCCTAATCTGCTGTGTATTCCTTCCAATGTGTTCTTTATTTGTGTTATGTCATTCTTTATCTCAGACTGTTCTTTTTTTATTGTTACTATATCTTTTTTCATACTGTTGAGCATTTTTACCATCATTATTCTGAACTCTGTTTCAGATAAATTTCTTATTTCTTCTTCATTTATCTCTTCTGGAGAATTCTCTAGTTCTTTCATTTGTTTTTTTTTTCTTTGTCTCCTCAATTTGGTTGTCTCTTTGGGTTTGTGACTGTGTTTTAGGTAGGTCCTCTACACTTCTCAGTCTCTAGTGCAGGGCAGTGTTAAAGGCTGATTCTGACAAATTGGATCAGGCAAAGACTCAAAGCCTCTAGAGACCGCCTCTGTCTAGACTAGAGACTAATAGGATTCTGACTTGAATTGCCCCCAGGCATTCATCCTCAGAGTTTTTTTTCAACAGGGTGGGGCAGTTGTTTTTGCCTGGAGGCTAATTGTTGCTTTTAATCACTTAAGTGGCCTCAGGGAAAGGTGTTTTTCAATAGGATGTATCAACTGTCTTCCCCCCAGGTGAGGCAAATGTCTATGTGGGAAAGATGTCCTCCTCTGCATGAGGGAATGACTCAGCCCAAGAAACTTGGGGTGTCTGCCTTCTGAGTTTTATCCCCCCGAGTTCCCAGACCTGGGTTCTCTCACAGCTCCAGTCCACTTCATCCTCCCTCTGTCAGAGCACAAGGTGAGTGGCTCCACAGGGAATTTTTGTGCATTTGCCCTTCAAGAGGGTTCCTGAACTTTCAGCTGCCATCCCCCTGATGCTTTTCATAGCTAGATGTTATGTGGGTACCCTCCTCAGATTTGGTGCTCTCTGCTAGGGAGCCCAGCTTGGGGATTAGATCCCAGAGTTTTCAGTGTCACCTCCTCCCCCACCACAGCTGAGATATCTTTCTGGGACTTCAGTTGCTGTCTGTGGCTGCCCAGCCAGCCCTTTCATGACTCTGCCTCTCCTACCAGTCTCTATACCATCTCCATCTTCGGTCCTCCAGTATCAGGGTTCTCTCCTATGAGTTTTCCATTGGTTATTCAGAAAACCTTTCCATCTTTCAGTTGTAATTCCTGTTCGCTCCTGGGAGAATGCCCGTGACCATATTATGTTTTATGGGGATAAATGCTAGGGAGAAAATACATATTTCCTGTGCATTTTATTTATTTTTGTTGTTGTTAATCCTCACCAGAGGATATTTTTCCACTGACTCTTTTTTTTTAGAGAGGGTGGAAGGGGGAGGGAGAGACACAGAACATTGGCATTGACATGTGAAGGACACATCCATTGGTTGCCTTCTGCATCCCGACCAGGACTGAGGGTTGAGCCTGCAATTGAGGTATTTGCCCTTTACTGGGATCTTACTTGGGACCTTTCAGGCCCCGGGCTGATACTCTATCCACTGGAGAAAATGGCTAGGGCTTTTTCTTCTTCTTAAAGAAAGCTCTTTAGCCTGGCCAGTTTGGCTCAGTGGTTGAGCATCGACATATGAACCAGGAGATCATAGTTCAATTCGCAGTCAGAGTGCATGCCCAGATTGTGGACTTGATCTCCAGTGGGGTCATGCAGGAAGCAGCAAATCAATGATGCTTCTTTCTCTTTCTCCCTCTCCCTTCCTCTCTGAAATCAATAAAAATACATTTAAAAAAATAAAACCCTTTAGCATTTCTTATAATACTGGTTTGGTGGTGATGAACTCCTTTAGTTTTTTCTTGTGTGGGAAGCTCTTATCTGTCCTTTGATTCTAAATGATAGTCTTGCTGGGTAGAGTAATCTTGATTGTAGGTCCTTGCATTTCATCACTTTGAATACATATTTTTTGCCAATCCCTCTGGCCTGCAAAGTTTCTATTGAGAAATCAGCTGCCAGTCTTATAGGAACTCCATTGTAGGTAACCAACTGCTTTTCTTTTGCTGTTTATAAGATTCTTTGTCTTTAATATTTGGCATTTTAATTACAATATGTCTTGGTGTGGGCCTCTTTGGATTCATCTTATTTGGTACCCTCTGTGCTTCTTGAACTTACATGTCTTTTTCCTTCACTAGGTTAGGAAAGCTTTCAGTCATTATTTGTTTAAATAGGTTTTGAATCCCTTGCGCTCTCTCTTCTCCTTTTGGTACCCCTATAATGTGGATGTTGTTACAGTTGATGTCCTAGAGGTCTGTCAAACTATCCTCATTTTTAAAAATTATTTTTCCCTTTTTGCTACTCTGATTGGGCTTCTAGCTTGTCATCCATATCACCAATTCTATCCTCTGCTTCATCTAATCTGATGTTGATTCTTTCTAGTGTATCTTTCATTTATGACTGGTTTTTTTTTATGGTTTCTATATCATTTTATATCCTGTTAAAATTCTTACTAGGTTCCTAGAGCATATTTATAATCATTGTTTTGAAATAAGTATCTGGTAATTTGCTCATGTTCATTTCATTTAGTTCTTTTTTTCTGGAGATTTCTCCTACTCTTTCATTTGGGGCATGTTTCCTCTCTCCATTTTGGGTGCCTATCTGAGTTTCTTTCTATATATTAGGTAGATCTGCTATGTCTCCTGGTCTTGGTAGAGTGGCCTTATGTATTAGGTGCAGCCTCACTCGTCACCTGAGCCAGGTAGGCTGTGTGCATCTTTCTATTGTAGTTGAGCTTTTTTTTTTTCTTCAAATATATCCCATTGATTTCCTACAGAGAGGAAGGGAGAGAGATAGATAGCCAGAAACATCGATGAGAGAGAAACATCGATCAGCTGCCTCCTGCACACCCCCGACTGGGGATGTGCCCGCAACCTTGGTACATGCCCTTGACCGGAATCGACCCTGGGACCCCTCAGTCCGCAGGCCGACGTTCTATCCACCGAGCCAAACCGGTTTCGGCTGTAGTTGAGCTTTGATTGCTGTTGGCAAGTCAATGGGAGTGAGCAATCCCCAGACTGATAAACAACAAGGACTGGCTGTCACTATAGCAAAGGAGCTGCTGTGCAGGGGCTGACCCCACAGAGCAGGACTCCCTTCAGCAGGGCTCTGGTTCCCCCTGTATCTTCCCCTTGAGTGTGTCACTCATGAAGGTTATTGGGTGCTACTCCCGGCATGATCTGAAGCTGGCTAAAGGGTGGGCTAGCTTTGGGGCCTTTCAGGAGGTCAGTGGCCACCTATGACCTCCTCAGGGCCACACAGCATGAGCTACGAAGTTATCTGCAGATGGCCGTTACTTGTGCTGGGCTTGGAGGTGCCATGGTGAGGCCACACTGAAAACAGAGTCTGGATGCCATTTTGAAAGAAATATGGGGCGTGCTGAGGCCAGATGCTGCTTGTTTGTAGTTTGAGAACCTTTGAGAGAATTTAGGAAAGTTCACAGCATGCGCCAAGATAGGGATTTATTTGGAAAAGTCACTGGAAGGGACATGGCCCAAATGTTGGATGGGGTGGGGTCTCAGGGAAACACGAAGGCAGGTTGATGGAAACTCAGATATAGCGCCTGCCTGCTCACTCTGTGGGAGTAGGGCTCAGCATAGGAACAATGGCTTTTGCCAGCACAGTTGTCTGGAGACCAAAGCTTCCCCTTCAGCTCTGACCCCAAAGCCAGACAATTTGGTTCTTCTCCATATGTCCATGGTGCCATCTGAGCTGGTGCCCCAGCACTGGAGCTCACAGTGAGTCAGTCCACCAGTGATTAAGTCTGCGCTTGGGCCCTTTAAGGGAACACCTGGGACTCCAGCAGCCCTTCATCTCACTCAGCCACAATCCCTGCTGGTTTTCACAGCTAGATGTTATGGGGACTTCTCTTCCTGGCACTGGAACCCTGGTCTGGCAGGGGATGGGGGCTGGGGTGGTGGCTCGTGTGTGGCTGGGACTCTTTGCTCCTCAGTGGGTATCTCTGCAGGGAAGATTACCCTCCTGATTTTTAACCACCAGATGTGAGTGTGAGACCAGCCTGTTCTGCTACTCTTACCAGTCTCAAAGTGGCTTCTGTGTATCTATAGTTATAGGACTTCTGCTCAGCTAGATTTCAGGAAGTTCTCAATGATGGTTGTTCTGTAGTTTGGTTGTAAATTTAATGTGGTTGTGGGAGGATGCCAGCACTGCATTTACTTACTCTGTCATCTTGACCATAACTCTAATTCTATGTGCATTTTAGCTCATATCACAGGAGTTAAGAGCATGGATCTCCGAACCAGACTGCTGGAGCTTAGATCCCAGTTCTGCAACTTATTAGTTACTAGAGGCCTGGTGCATGAAATTCGTGCACTCGGGTGGGGGGGGGGGCTCCCTCAGCCTAGCATGTGCCCTCTTGCAGTCCAGGAGCCCTCAGGGAGCGGGCCTTAGCACTGCTGCGGAGGCAGGAGAGGCTCCCGCCACTGCCGCTGCTCTCGCCAGCCATGAGCCCAGCTTCTGGCTGAGCGGCGCTCCCCATGTGGGAGCACACTGACCACCAGGGGGCAGCTCCTGCATTGAGCATCTTTCCCCTGGTGGTCAGTGTGCATCCCAGTAACTGGTCATTCTGCTGTTCGGTCAATTTTCATATTAGCCTTTTATTATATAGGATGTGATTTCTGGCAGGTTACTTAGCCTCTCTGAACCTCAGTTTCCTTATCTGTAAAACACAGAAAATAATGGTTCCTTCAGCAAGTTATCAGGATTAAATGAGTTAATTCAGGTAAAGAAGTTAGGACTTGAGGCCTGGTGGGGGAAGTCACAGGTTTCAGAGTTCCTACTGGAGCTTTGGGACCAAGCTTAGGTTAGTGAGTAATTCATTCATTACGTTTTGGGAACAAATAGAACATCCATGTCAAATTGAGGGGTGGTTTCTCAGAGGGAAGCTACATAGGCTGGTGTAAATAGGAGTCACACTTGAATAGCACAGGCCTGGATAGCAAATGAAGATCTACCTCTTATGCAATTGGGCAAGTTACTTAATCCTCTGAGACTTACTTTTTTCTCAAGAAAATTGTGGGTAATGATACCTATCTTGTACAGAGCTTATAAAATTTATATATAACATATCAAGAGGTTGACAGTGTCTGGTATGTAGATAGATGCTCATTGAATCACCTTTTCACTGGGTAAGTCAGCAGGTCATCTCTATATATAGAATGTTTACTGGTCTACTCATGCAGTGTTTAAAAGTGAGCATTTCCTCTGTACTCACAATAATGAAATAATATCAGAATCCATTACCCATTGAATGAGAAAAATGAGACATCCATTCCCTCTCAATAGGACATTCACTTTGAGTGGTGTTTTCCTGAAGGACCTTGGGAGGCCTGGGCTTTCACTGATTCTGCTATAGAACAATTTTTGGCCAGCTACTGCCACACCTCAAGGATACTGCTGTATCTTGCTGTGACCTTTTCTAAAACTTTGGCAGAAAAATGTAGAGTGCAGCATTCTAACCCAGCAAAGCAAGTCTGGGGTAATGAATGAGCTCATAGAAATCTTTTGTGTATGTTTCTGGCATGGTGGATTGAGCCAACACAGAAAATACAAATATAGAAATACCAGGTAAAATATTCTAAGGAAAAAAGCTTAAACACATAGTTGAGCTTGGCTGGAAGAAAGGCTAGCTGTGGAGTTGAGCTTACAAAAGGATTCTCCAATCTTGAAATGCCTCCAGGCTTGCCAATACCTTGACTTCTAGTCTTGTGAGGGGTCCTGAGCCAGAGTTACAGGGCACTCAAATTTCTGACCCACAGGAACTGTGAGAAAATAAGGGGTTTTGTTTTGTTTTGTGTTAAGTTGCTAAGTATGGGGTAATCTGTTACCCAACAATAGATAATCAAAGGACAGTGATTACTCAAAATCACTATATAAAGCTTCTGAAATATCTTTGAGAGCTGTGACCAGGAAAAAGCTAACCATCTCCAAGAATGGTTCATTTCTTTTTAGAGACAGTGAGAATAACATACATATGTTTTCCTTTTAGTTTTGGCCACCAGGACCATCAGAGCCAAATTTATGGCCCAGTTGTAATAACCATGCAAGACCCCATGGCCTATTTATATGTGTTCTTACTCCTGGTCTTTTTTTTAATTCTGACTTGCTTGGTTCTTCATCCCAATTTGTTTTATTATTATTTTTAATCCTGTTTTTTTAGTTCATTTTTATATTTTTCTATATTATATGAATTATGTTAAGCCATCTCAAATTCAGTTTACAGAGACGCAAGGCATTCAGAAATACTTTTTAAAAAATCGTTTTAAGTTCACACCTGTTGAACAGGTGGTGTCTTGGAGGCGGTGGTGGGGAAGATCAGGTAATGCAAGCGTGGCCCAAGAACGGGCATTTGGCCAGGGTTAATTTGGATTGGGTGAGAAAATAGCAAGTGATTATGAAAAAAAAAAAGGATGGCAATTGATCACCACTCCCAGGGGGAGGGGCCAAGGGTTTACCAAGTCACACAGGGTAAAATCTTTGAAATTTATTCATTGCCCCGAGTCCCCAAGG
>NW_006285312.1:1233040-1242835 GCF_000327345.1 Myotis davidii
ACCCGTGGTCTGGGGTCGCCGCCGCCGGGGCTGTGCCGTAGGCAGGCTCAGGGGCTGCATTGCCCACTTGGTCCCGGGGCCAGGACAGGTGTTTCCGCGGTCAGGCCTCTTTGTACTCGGTAGCGCTCATGAGAATTTGCGCTTACTGAGCCGGTGACATTTGCGGGCAAACACGAATTTGACCCTACTCTGGAAGAAGACACCAGCACTTAACCTACCTGATTTTTTGGATCTCCCTCATATAGTTCAGTGTTCTAGGCATGGGGAAATGGTCCGAGTTTGGGTCTAGCTTAAGCTTAATATGAGTATGTCATGTGTAGTGCTGCTTTGGGCATTGGGGTGACTTTTAAACGTAGTTGGTTAGTATAATGGGATCGCCACAGAAGATTAAAAGTACATGCATTGCTGAACTGGAGGTATTGGCCAGCTTATTGGTTTGTTTTAAAAAATGATGTGGTTGATTTACCTATTACATTTTATTTTCTGCATTAGATTTACCTAGACAGATTACTTAATAAAAGAGGAATTTATATCTTAAAAGTGGTTGGTTGCTTTTTTTTTAATTTAGGAAGATTCGTTTTAAAAAGTAGCAAAAGTGAAAGAAATGGTTTCAAAATTGATAGGTTACAATTTTAATAGAGACATACTATGCCTAATGTTAACCGTAGTTACCTTTGAACAGTTTCTTCCCCTTCTGTAAATTGCTAGGTAGACAATTGTCTAAGCTTACCTGTTTTATTTTGACATACATATTAGTGATTACAGGAACAAGCTAGCATTGGAGTTAGTCTTGTAACTATTTACAAACTTCATCTATTTAATGGAGATACAAAAATTTATAAATTAAAGTGACGAGTCTGATTTATAGGCCAGTTAGCTTTCGGAATTGGGTAGAATAAACATTAAAAGTTTTTATTTTGCTAAAGCGAAAAAGGCTTTAAGTAAAAGCAGGTTATTGGAGACTGCAAGTAGTTTTGAAAATTCTACTTAAGTATTGATTGCCATTTAGCATAGTAGTTAAAAACATGACTATTTTAGGAAAAGTAAGTTTGAGCTTAGGTTTGAGTGAGTAGAGTTGAAGGTAAAGGATGAGAAAAATTAACTGATGAAAGGAACCCTGAGGAAAGTCTTCTACTAGAATCCAGTGTTAATTCATGTGACTTGTTGAAACTCATGTTATTTTCGTTTCATCAGTTCTTAAGTGTCCTAATTTAAATAGAATGAAGTAGAGATTGATGGGAATCATGAGTGTCTGTGTGTGAGTGAATATGTGTGTAAAGTCTTGTAGTGTTTTGGAAAGCAACACTAAGAAGATAGTTCCCAGACTTTTGGATTTCAAAAGAAATCTTTCCCCCCCAAATTGGGACACTGTAATAGAGTTGACAGTTTTTTGTCCTGCCAGGTATAGCCAATAAAAACAGCAATAATAACCCACCAGTATTTACTGCCACCAGAATTTCATTTAAAAAAAGGGGTATTTTGCCTGGACAGCGTGACTTAGTGGTTGAGCATCGACCTAGGTCACGAATTCCGGTCAGAACACATGCGTAGGGTGTGGGCTGGATCCCCAGTGTGGGGCATACAGGAGGCAGCCGATCAATGATTCTCTCTTCATCTTTGATGTTTCTCTCTCCTTTCCTCTCTGAAATCAATAAAAATACATATTTTTAAAAAATAAAAATAAAGGATATTTTAACTCAATTTGAAAGAACAGTATCTCAGAATAAAAGCCCTTTAAATAGAATCATTTAATTTTATTAAAAAATTTACTTTCTTTTCTTTATTTGTCCTCATCTTAGTATAAAAGTAAAAACTGGCAAACCTGCACCAGCCTGCCAGCTGAAATTAAGTATCTCCTGATGTGGTCTCAAGCTAGTTACTTATCTTCCTACAGCCTCCTTGGTTCATGTGTTAAATGGGAGTATTAAAACCGGATGAATGGTAGGGTTAAAGATGAAACATGGTATCAAAACCTGGAATAAAGTATGTACTCGGGTATAGCTGAGTTATAGCTGCTAACTAGATTGGAGGTGTTTTTTTAGTGTCTGATAAACACCTTTAAGTAGTGTAAGTTCTTGTTTAAGGTCTACTCATTTATGTATTTTAAATGTCAGTTGTCTTTGTGTTTATTGCTCACTCCATGACAGACTATAGACTTAAAATCTATTTAAAACTATTTTAAAAGTGTGGCAAGAGAAAATAATGTGCAGACTATTCCTTATAGGTATTTCCTTTAAATTACATTAGACCCCTTCTAAGAAAGGTTTCTTTGTAAAAATAGTACAAATGACCTCAAAAGATTAATAGACTTGACCATTCTACAGTTTAAAAAATATATGTGTGTGTGTGTGTGTGTGTGTGTGTGTGTATTTCAGAGAGGAAAGGACAGGGAGAGAAACATCAATAATGAAAGAGAATCCTGGATTGGCTGCCTCCTGCACCCCCTCCACTGGGGGGGAGCCCTCAACCTGTGTGTCCTGACTGGGAATTGAACCATGACCTCCTGGTTCATAGGTCAGTGTTCAACCACTGAGCTACACTTGCTGGGCCATACTACAGTTTGTAAGTGGTAATAATAGTATTTGTCCTGCCTGGTTTGATTCAGTGGCTAGAGCGTTGTCCTGTTGCCTGAAGGGTCGAGGGTTCTATTCCCGGTCAAGGGCACCTATGTACCTTGGTTGCAGGTTCCTTGGATCCCTGGCCCTTGTGTGGGAGGCAACCAGTCAAAGTGTCCCTCTCACGTTGCTGTGTTCTCTCTCTCTCTCTCTGTCTCTCTCTCTCTCTCTTTCTCTCTCTTTCGCTCCTCCCTCCCTTTTACTTGCTCTAATAGTCAATGGGAAAAATATTCTTGGGTGAGGGTTAAAAACACACACACACAAACTCCCAACATTTAAATGGTAATAATAGTATTTGAAAACCATCAAATCCTCAAAAAGCTGCCTTATTTTGAAAAATGTTGGACTAGTACCTCTCATCTGTCTTTAAAAAAAATTAATACCATATATTTACTATCTCCCCTTCCCATTGAGATCATACATTTTTAGAATTTGTCCAGTTGCCCAAGGTAACACAGTTAGTGCCAGATTGGGGCTAAAAGTCTGGCTTCCAGAGTCTTGTTTAGAGTCTTCCTCTGCCTGCATTTTTTCAGTTAAATTCTTTTTTTTTTAAAATATATTTTTACTGATTTCAGAGAGGAAGGGAGAGGGAGAGAGAGAGAGAAACATCAATGATAAGAGAGAATCATTGATTGGCTGCCTCCTGCACATCCCCTAACTGGGGTTGGAGCCTGCTCAGTTAAATTCTTGTATAAGTAATACATTCATTGCTCCCAATTAAAAAAGATACTAAAGTATATATAGGGAACAGACTCCTTCATACCCATTCCCAAAAAAATGTAGTTCTCCGTCTTCATAAGCAGCCATGAAACTTTCCAGAGCTGTTTTATGCCTATACAAGTGTAAATATGGTCATATTCTCCCCATTTTATAAACATGAAATTACATATTCTGATCTGTACTTTATTTTTGCTAGCATTTCCATCACCACCATATTATTATTATTTTTACTATATTTTTATTGATTTTATTTATTGATTTTTTTTCAGTGAGGAAGGGAGAGGGAGAGAGAGACAGAAACATCAGTGATGAGAGAATCATTGATTGGCTGCCTCCTGCACACCCCTCACTGGGGATGGAGTCTGCAACCCCGGCATGTGCCCTTGACCACAATCGAACCAGGGACTGTTCGGTCCACAGGCCAGTGCTCTATCCACTGAGCCAAACCGGCTAGGGCACCACCATATTATTAAGTGCTTATTACCTTCATATTTGGTGGAATGTTAATAACTGCTAGTATGTAAAAGAAAATTTGTTCTAGTAGGCTTTTTATTGTTAATCCTCACCTGAGGATGTTTTCCCATTGATTTTTAGAGTGGAAGAAAAGGGGAGAGACAGAAACACTGATGTGAGAGACACATTGATTGGTTGCCTCCCACATGCGCCCCAACCAGGGCCGAGGATCCAGCCTGCAAATGAGGCACATGCCCTTGACCAGGATTGAACCTGGAGCCCTTTAGTTTGCAGTCTGATGCTCTATCCACTGAGCCAAACCATCTAGGGCTATTCTAGTCGTTTTTTTAATAATTAAATTTTAAAAAAATTACAGTTGACCTGCAGTATTATATTAGTTTCAGGTGTACACCATAGTTATTAGTCACTTATATATAACTTATGACCTGGTCACCCCAATAAGTTTAGTACTCATCTGACACCATACATAGCTATTATAATATTGTTGACTGACTATATTCCTGTGCTGTATTTTACATCCCCATGTTTTGTTTTGTTTTTGTAACTGGCAATTTGTATTTAATCACTATGCTTTTTTCACTTAACCCTTCAATACCCCTCCCTTCTAGCAACCATCAGCTTGTTTTCTGTATCTATGAGTCTGTTTCTGTTCTGCTTATTCATTTCTTTTGTTTTTTAGATTCTACATATAAGTGAAATCATATGGTATTTGTCCTCTGACATTTCACTAAGCATAATTCCCTCTAGGTCCATTCATGTTGTTGCAGATGGCAAGATTTCATTTTTTTTTTATGGCTGAGTTATATTCCGTTATATATACAAAGTGGGGCAAAAGGGGGTTTACAGTTGTGAGTATGCAAAACACAGTTTATTCTTTTATTATTATTAATTGCTAGAGGCTTGGTGCATGAAATTTGTGCGGGGGGTGGGGGGGTGTCCCTTAGCCCAGCCTGCACCCTCTCCAATCTGGGACCCCTTGGGGGATGTCTGACTGCTGGTTTAGGCCCGATCCCTGTGGACATCCGGCAGTCGGACATCTCTCTCACAATCCGGGGCTACTGGCTCCTAACCACTTGCCTGTCTGCCAGCCCCCTAAACCGCTCCCCTGCCAGCCTGATTGATGTCCAACTGCTTCCCTGCCGGCATAATTGTCCTCAACTGCCCTTCCTTGCTGGCCCTGTCGTCCCCAACTGCCTTCCCGTGTGGGGCTGAGAGGACTGGGAGACTAAGGCTGGATGAGGTGGGGCTGAGGGGACTGGGGACTCCGGCTGGTTCAGGCAGGGCTGAGGGGACTGGGCGCCGCCATCTTGTGAGGGCATGACAGTCAATTAGCATATTCCCTCTTTATTAGATAGGATTGTATTATTCTCTATTGAATAGTTGTAAACCTCCTTTTGCCCCACCCTGTATGTACCACATCTTTACCCATTTGTTTCTCAATGGACACTTGGTTGCTTTCATATCTTGGCTATTGTAAGTAATGTTACAATGAACACAGGGAGTGGACACATCATTTTGGATTCGTGTTTTGGATTTCTTCAGATAAATACCCAGAAGTGGAATTTCTGGGTCATATGGTAGTTCTGTTTCTAATTTTTTGAGGAACTTTCATCTGCTTTCCAGGGGGGCTACACCAGTTTACAATCCTACTAACATTGCACGCAGGTTTCCTTTTCTCCACATCCTCACCAAAACTTTTTTATTTGTTGACTAGAGGCTCGATGCACAAAATTCGTGCAAGAGTAGGCCTTTCTTCCCCTGGCTATCGGCACCGGCTTCCCTCTGGCCCCCAGGACCCGGGCTTCCCTCCACCTGCTGGCACCTGGGACGCAGGCTTCCCTCGCAGCCCTGACTTCATCCAGAAGGTCGTCTGGAAGGATGCCCGGTCTAATTAGCATATTACGATTTTATTATTATAGACTAGAGGCCCACTGCATGGATTCGTGCACATTGAAAGGAAATTAATTAGAAGGTGGCCGGCGGGGTGGGACTGGGCGAGACGGGTCAGACACACCCTGGAGCCAACCTCCCATGGTCCCTCCCGTGGTCCCTCCCTGGGCGGTTGCACCTGGGGTGGCACTGGGGCTCGAAGGGCATCTGCAGAGTGAGTGGGGTCCCTCCAGCAGATGGGGTTCCTCGGCCTGGCCTGCGGGGTTTGGGCCGGCAGTTCAACATCCCCTGAGGGGTCCTGGAGTGCGAGAGGGCATTCTGCAAAGTTGCGGTTGCTCCTGCGTTCAGTGTCTGCTCCCTGGTAGTCAGTGGGTATCATACCTACCTGTCGGTCAGCCAGTCACTTAGCCTTTTATATAGATAAAGTGTGAGGTAATACCTCACTGTGGTTTTAATCTGCATTTCCCTGATGATTGGTGATGTTGAGCATCTTTTCACATATCTACTGGCTATCTGTATGTACTCTTTGGAGAAATGTCTATTTAGGTCCTCTGCCCACTTTTAAGTTGGATTGATTGATTATTTACTTATTTATTTATTTTGGTGTTAAGTTGTATGAGTTGGCCCTGGCTGGTGTGGCTCAGTTGGTTGGGCATCATCCCAAACAACAAAAAGTTTTGGGTTCAATTCCCAGTTATAGCATATGTTTGGGTTGCGGATTTGGTCCCTGTTGGGTCGGGGTGTGTACACGAGGCAACTGATCGATGTTTCTCTCTCACATTGATGTTTCTCCCTTTCCCTCTCCCCCTTTCACTCTCTCTTCCTCTCTCTCTAAAATTAACAAAAACCAATAAAAAAAAAGTTGTATGAGTTTCCTGTATGTTTGGAATATTACAGGAATATCTGATATATCCCGTTATCAGATATATCATTGGCAAATGTCTTCTTCCATTCAGTAGGTTGTCTTTTTTGTTGTGTTAATCCTTACTCGATATTTTTCCATTGATTTCTAAAGAGAGGAAGTGGGAGGGGGGAGAGACAGAGAGAAACGTCAATTGGTTGCCTCCCACATGAGCCCCAACCAGGGTCGGGGATGAGCCTGTAATTGAGGTATGTACCCTTAACTGGAATTGAACCTGGGAGCCTGCAGTCCACAGGCCGACACTCTATCCACTGAACCAAAGCAGCTAGGGCTTTAGAATGTCTTCATTTTGTTGATGGTTTCCTTCACTGTGCAAAAACCCTTTAGTTAGATATAGTCCCATTTGTTTATATTTTCTTTTGTTTCCCATGCCTGAGGAAACATTCACAAAAATATTACTAAGTGGTGTTGGAGAGTTTTCTGATAGTTTTGAGTAAGAAGAATTGAATAAATAAAGTATGCTTATGTTATCATTATTTCTTGGTATGGAAATTTCAGAAGCAGTATGAACTCAAAGAGATCAGGAGGAATAGCGATCACAAAGAGGCGAATCTGGGCTGCCATGTATTAAAGATAACTTAATATTTAAATAATGCTTACTGTGTTCTAAATTCTTTACATATATTATTTTTCCCACAATGGTCCTTTTTATAACCATTTTACAGATGACAAAACTGAGTAACAGAATGTAAATGAAATAACTCACTACGTAATATGTATAGGTAATCTGGCTTAAGAGTCCAAGCTCTATAGATTCTATTTAGGTCTAATATTGATACAGTGATACCCACATTTTAAAAAATTCGACAAATATTGCCCTAGCTGGTGTTGCTAAGTGGTTAGAACATAGGCTTGCTCACCGAAGGATTGTGGGTTTGATTCCCTGTCAAGGGCACATTCCTGGGTTGTAGGTTTGATCCCTGGCCCTGGTCTGGGAGTGTGCGAGAGGCAACCAACTGATGTGTCTCACATTGATGCTGCTCCCTCCCTCCCTCCTTTCCATTCTCTAAAACTCAATGTAAAAAATATACCCTGATGAGGATTAACAAAAAAAATAAAAAATGCAAACATTGGTGCCATTTATTATTATTTTTTACTTCTGTTTGCCAAAACACTGAGTTTGTATTATAGTTTTTATGTGTTTAGAGCAATTTTATTTGATTTATATTTTTTTAAAAAATATTTTTATTGATTTCAGAGAGGAAGGGAGAGAGAGAGAGAGAGAAACATCAATGGTGAGAGAGAATCACTGATCAGCTGCCCCCTGCATGCCCCACCGGCACTGAGGATCGAGCCTGCAATCCGGGCATGTGCCCTGACTGGGAATCGAACTGTGACCTCTTGGTTCATAGGTTGATGCTCAACCACTGAGCCACCCCAGCTGGGCTTTAGAGTGATTTTAAAGCAAGGACATTATTGTGAAGGCATGGTGTTCAAGAAGTAAGTTCCTGGAGTATTTACCTTCTAAGCCTTAACTTAGGGAGATATGGCATTTGTAACACCTAGTTAGAGAACAGATATACAGTAGAGTGAATTATCAGGAAGACTCATCAGAAAAGCCAAGAGAAGGAAAATAAAGTGGATCTAGGCATATGAAGTAGGGGGGGGGGGAGGAAAAAATGAGTTAGTTTGAACATGTACTAGGGTGGTGTAGCCCTTTCTGTGAGAGGTGTTGAGTCATATGGACCCACTGCACAGAGATAGGAGAGTTAGACCTAGGGTGTGGTGCTGGCTACACATTATTCAGAACTAGGAATTTAAGAGGGATTCATTTCCTTGATCATTCAAAAGAACTCTAGGGAACAGCATGAGGAAAAGCAGAAAAGAGTGGCCATTTGGGGGGAATATTAGGTGATCATATTTGAATGTAACACAGATCCATCTGGGTTGGGAAAGGACTGGAATCTATAGTTTGCCCAGAAAAATGAACTAGCTATTTTTACAAATCACATGTTCTTTAAAACACAGATAAGAGTTATAAGCACTGAGCCTTGGGTTTCTTTTCTATATAGTATTTGTACTAGATTGCACTATACTTGTAGTAAGTTACCAGTTTTTAAGGTTTGTTCCCCAAAGTCCTAGCTCTGTGGTGGTATAACAGGGATTTCATAAGCATCTGATTCACATTTCACATTTTAACCTTTTATTTATTTTTAATGATATATTTTTACTGATTTCAGAGAGGAAGGGCGAGAAATAGAGAAACATCAGTAACGAGAGAGAATCACTGATTGGTTGCCTCCCGCACACCTCACACAGAACCAAGCCTGCATCTCGAACATGTGCCCTGACTGGAACTGAACCGTGACCTCCCGGTTCATAGGTTGACACTCAACCACTGAGCCACACTGGCCAGGTGTGATTCACATTTTAATATTTTAAACTTAAAACACTATAAACACAGATTATTGGTCACCAGGAGTTAGGAATGAGGGAAGAGGGAATGTGGTCATGGAGATAGTATGAGGGAACCTTGTGGGGAGGGAATAGTTCTGCACTTCAGTTGTGGTTACTCGAGGCTACAAAGATTTTGTAGAACTACTCACATGTGCACATGGATGCACAAACACGCACCCATACACAGTGCATGTAAAATTGGTGAAGTTGGAGTAAACTCTGGATTGTACACTGTCAGGTTTTTGGTTGTGATATTATTGTACTAGACTTAATGGAAGATGTTACCACTAGGGAAGGTTAGGTGAATGGTGCTTAGGTAATTATTTTATTTATTTATATCTATATATTTTCTGTTAATCCTCACACAAGGATATTTTTCCATTGATTTTTAGAGAGAGTGGAAGGGAGTGGGAGAGACAGAGAGAAACATTGATGTGAGACACATTGATTGGTTGCCTCCTGCATGCGCCCTGACCAGGGCTTAGGCTGGGGAGGAGCTTGCAACCGAGGTATGTGCCATTAACTGGAATTGAACCTAGAACCCTTTGGTCTACAGTTCGATGCTCTACCCACTCAGCCAAACCGACTAGCGCTGTAATTATCCTATCTGATAAAAGAGAAACATGGTAATTAGCCGTACGTCCGCTACCCTTCCCATTGGCTAATCAGGGCAATATGCAAATTAACTGCCAGCCAAGATGGCGGCCGGCAGCCAGGCAGCTTGAAGCGAACATGAGGCTTGCTTGCTTCAGTGACGGAGGAAACCAACGTTCCCCG
>NW_006285312.1:1243593-1244019 GCF_000327345.1 Myotis davidii
TGACCCGCTCTGCTGTGTGCATGACAGGGGGCTGCACCTAGGGATTGGGCCTGCCCTCTGCCACCTGGGAGCAGGCCTAAGCCAGCAAGTTATCTCCTGGGGGGTCCCAGACTGCGAGAGGGCACAGGCCGGGCTGAGGGACCCTCCCCCCCTCAAGTGCACAAATTTTTGTGCACTGGGCCTCTAGTCTACACTAATAAAAGAGAAAGATGCAAATTAACCATCACTCAGCCACTCCCACAAGTCACGCCCACCAGCCAATCAGGAGTGCGTATGCAAATTAACCCAACTAAGATGACGGTAGCCACGGAGCTTGAGCAAGCAGGAGGGTTGGATTGCCCCCGGTGATGGAGGAAGCCAAGCTTCTTGCCTGCCCTGGCTGGCCCTGGGGTGCGCTCAAGGCTACAGAGTTTCAATTATAGAACA
>NW_006285312.1:1244381-1253787 GCF_000327345.1 Myotis davidii
TCTAGTTGATGTGACAAGCCTTACAATTACAAAGGCTCAAAAGAAGGGGAGAGTAAAGCAAGCTAGATAATTCAGAGGCTTCAAAGAAGAGCCAGGACAAGGAGTTCTGCGTCACACCATGGGAAAATAGTTAGAATATTGGAGGGAAGTTGAGCAAAACTAAAAGTTAAAATTATCCATAATGCCAACACCCAGGATGACAATCCTTGTAATAGAGCAGTGGTTCTCAACCTTCCTAATGCTGCGACCCTTTAATACAGTTCCTCGCCCTAGCTGGTTTGGCTCAGTGGATAGAGCGTTGGCCTGCAGACTGAAGGTTCCCAGGTTCAATTCTGGCTAAGAGCACATGCCCAGATTGTGGGCTCCATCCCCAGTATGGGGCGTGCAGGAAGCAGCCAATCAATGATTCTCTCTCATTATTGATGTTTCTATCTCTCTCTCCCTCTCCCTTCCTCTCTAAAATCAATACAAATATATTTTAAAAAATACAGTTCCTCATGTTGTGGTGACCCCCAATTTCATTGTTACAAACTGAACATAATTAAAGCATAGTGATTAATCACAAAAACAATATGTAATTATATACGTGTTTTCTGATAGTCTTAGGCATCCCCTGTGAAAGGGTCGTTTGACCCACAAAGGGGTCGCGACCCACAGATTGAGACCTGCTGTAATAGAGTTTCTTGCTTTTTTTGTGCATGTACTTGAATTTTAAACAATTCTATTGATTAGAAGGATTGTAGCTTTATATTGGTATTTTAAAAATTCAGGCTAGTACTTGTTTGCCAATGTAAAAGTATATAAGCAAATTCACTGCTGTAGAGCACACACTACATTATGTAATAACATGTGATTGCCTTATGCATAATATCCTGATGTCATAGTGTCTTTAAGATTTTTATTTATTATTAAAATATATTATTTATTTAAGGGAGAGGGAGAGAGAGGTAGAAACATCAGTGATGAGAGAGAATAATCGATTGGCTGCCTCCTACATGCCCCCTACTAGGAATCAAGCCCACAACCCATACATGTGCCCTGATCAGGAATCGAACCGGGAATTGAACCGATGACCTCCTGGTTCATAGGTCAATTAATGCTCAATCACTGAGCCATACCGACTGGTCATGATTTTTCATTTCCCCCCAAAATATTTGTGTATTACCAAGTATTCTCATTTCTTAATTTTATTAGAGATTTAACTTAGAATTGTTCTACTTTATTATACCTTGAGAGGTATAATAAAATTATTAGCTACCATTAATATACTATTTAAAACAAACAAAAAACCCTTTTATTTGCCACTGCTAATATCTGTGAATCAGGTTTTTCTTGATATTGTGCAATCAAAACAAAACTAATTTGACTGCCCCAGTCTTCCATGATTTAAAGTTTGTGTTCATCAGAAGAGCTTCATTGTAAATGTTATGAATTTGAACTTTTAAAATACATTAATAGAATAAAATACTGCTTTAATCTGTTTTTCATTGCAGATTTACATAAAATTTTATTTAGAAAACTGTTCTTTTGCTAAAAAAGTATTTTAAGCCATGTATTATCATCTATAACATTTCTTTAACAAAAAAAAAGAAATTTCAAGGATGCTGTTGTTGCTGTTTGACTGTTGACCTTTTTAAAAACAATCATTGTATTTGAGAAGTAAAATAGTGGAAGAATAATGAAGTTGAGTATATTCAACTCCACACTGTGTTTTAAGAGTTTTATTTATTTCTTTCTGTGCATCTTGCTAAGAGTTAAGATCACAGACTGTAGAGCAAGAATACCTTGGGTTGAAATCTTGGCTCTATAACTTGATCTCTTTTGTTTTAGTTTCCTCCATAAAATGAGGAAAATAATAGTGTCTAACTTAGGATTACTATGAATATAAAGTGCACCATTGTACCAATCCCTGTAAACAGTTTAGCACAGTGCCTGTCACAAAAGTAAGTGCTTATAAAACTTATTATTTTAAAGCAAGGCTGAGCCCAGCTGTAGTGGCTTAGTTGGTTGAGTGTTGTCCTGTGCACAGAAAGAATGCCGGTAGGATCTTGGTCAGGGGACGTATGTGGGTTGCGGGTTTGATCTCCAGTTGGAGCTTATGTGGAAGGCAACCTATCAGTGTTTCTCACATTGATGTTTTTCTCTCTCCCTTCCTCTCTCTAAACATGTCGTTTGTGAGGATTAAAAAAGCCCCAGTGGTTGCAATTATATCTTTCCCCCTCACTTAACATGTTACAACTGCCCTGGTGGCGTGGCTCAGTGATTGAGCGTTGACCTATGAAACAGGAGATCATGGTTCAATTCCTGGTCAGGGTACATGCCCAGGTTGCACGCTTAGTAGGGGGCATGCAGGAGGCAGCTGATCAATGATTCTCATCATTGAAGTTTCTATCTCTCTCCCTCTTCCTTCCTCTCTGAAATCAATACAAATATCTTAAAAAACACATGTCACAACTATTTTCTTATGTCATAACTCTACCATTAATGTAACTATGTCAAGTGTTTTGTATCTTTGCCACTATTGGGCATGCTCATTGTTTTAGACCTTTATCAATTTGATACATGAAAATGTCATCTCGTTTTGTTTTGCATTTTCTCTCCAATCATAAGCAAGGTTTAATGGTTTTCACATTTTTAACTGTTTGCATTTCTTCTCTTGAGTCTTGCCTGCATATATCTTAGAATTTTTTATGTTGACATAGATAAATGCTTTATATCTTAAAGGATAGGAATATCTTATATTTGATGCTAATGTTTTTGCAATTTTAGTTCTGTTTTATTAATTTTTGTAGTGTGTACTTTTTTGAAGTATATAAAAATTTATTTTCTTTGTAATTTTTTATTACATATGTTTTAAGTTTACAAGAGCATTTCTCATTCTAATATCAGATGAATGTGTATTTCTAATTTCTTCTAGTTTTGAAAAAAATTCCTTAATCATCTAGAACAGTGATGGCGAACCTATGACACGCGTGTCAGAGGTGACACGCGTACTCATTTTTTTGGTTGATTTTTCTTTGTTAAATGGCATTTAAATATATAAAATAAATATCAAAAATATAAATCTTTGTTTTACTATGGTTGCAAATATCAAAAAATTTCCATATGTGACACGGCACCAGATTTAAGTTAGGGTTTTTCAAAATGCTGACAATGCCGAGCTCAAAAGGTTCGCCATCACTGATCTAGAATGTAGTGTATCTCTACATTAGATGAATCTGTAACCTAATTTTTGTACAGATCTATGTTTAATGAATATTTGTATTCTACATATTACCTGTTTATACCTTCATGTTTTCTGCCTTCTCGGTTGTCTTTTTTTACCTTATTGGCAGCAGGAGGATTTTATTTTATTTTAAAATCTTTATTGTTGAGAGTATTACAGATGTACAGTAAAACAGCTTGGGTGGGGTGGGGTCTCAGAGAATCACTAAGACCAGGTAAACAGTGTGAGCCAGGTTGATGGAAACTCAGAGATATGGTGTCTATCAGTTGTTCTTTTGGTGAGGAAGGTCTCAGCATAGGACAGTGACGTTTGCCAGCACTTTCGTCTGGAAGAAAGATGCCCCCCACCCCCGCCATAACCTAGTTCTTGTCCTGATTCTTCCCTCCAATTGCACCCCCCACACGGATCCCGCCCAACCCCAGGCCTTCACCATCCCATTGTCTATTTCCATGGGTTATGATTCAATTGTTGATAGATATGTATTTATTGCATTTTATTGTTTGTTTTTTCTTCTTAAAGAGGACCTTTTAACATTTCATGTAATACTGGTTTGGTGGTAATGAACTCCTTTAGCTTTTGCTTGTCTGTGATGCTCTTTATCTGACCTTCATTTCTAAATGATAGCTTTGCTGGTTAGAGTAATGTTGGTTGTAGGTCCTGCCTTTTCTTTTTCTTTTTTTTTAATCTTTAAATTCTTTATTAGTTAAGGAATTAGAAATGTGTCCTCATCCCAAGATTTTTTTTTAAAGCTGTAGACTACTGCTAAGGAGAGATGTGCTCTCATCCCCCTGTTGTCCATGTCCATTGGTTTGGCTTATATGCATGCATACAAGTCCTTTGGTTGATCTCTAGGTCCTCCCTTTTCATCACTTTGAATATTTCTTGCCACCTTCTTATTTGGCCTGAGAAGTTTCTGTTGAGAAATGAGTCGACAGTCCTATGGGTGCCCTTCTGTAGGTAACTAACTGCATTTCTATTGCTACTTATAAGATTCTCTCTTTGCCTTTAACCTTTTGCATTTTAATTATATGTCTTGGTGTGGGACTCTTTTTTTGAGTTTCTCTTGTTTGGGACTCTCTGTGCTCCCTGGACTTGTATGTCTATTTCTTCCACCTGGTAAGGGAAGTGTTCTGTCATTATTACTTCAAATAGGTTTTTAATTTCTTGCTCCCTGTCTTCTTCTGGCACCCCTATGATGCAAATGTTGGTATGCTTGAAGTTGTCCCAGAGGCTCCTTACACTATCTTCATATTTTTGGATGCTTTTTTCTATTTGCTGTTTGGGTGGGGTTTTTTTGCTTCCTCATATTCTAAATTGCTGATTTGATTCTTTGTGTCCTCGACTGTTGATATCCTGTAAGTTATTCTTCATTTCAGATAGTGTATACTTCATTTCTGACTGGTCCTTTTTTAGTCATTGATGTTCTCTCTAAGTTCCTTGTTGTTGTCATTAAGTTCCTTGAAAATGTTACTAAATTCCTTGAAGCTCGAGCATCCTTATAACTATTGTTTTAATCTCTGTATTTCGTAGATTGCTTGTTTTCATTTCACTTAGTTCTTTTTCTGGAGATTTCTTCTGTTCTTTCGTTTGGCACATTTTTCTTTGTCTCCACATTTTGGTTGTTCCCTGTGTTTATTTCTATGTATTAGGTAGAGCTGCTATGTCTACTGGAATTGGTAGAGTGGCCTTGTGTAGTAGTTGCCCTATACGGCCTCCCCAGTGGCTCAGCCTCCCCAGTCACCTGAGCTGGGCACTCTAGGTGCACTCCTGTGTGTACTCTCCCACTGTAGTTTACTCTTGCTTGCTGTTGGCCTCACTGGGAGGGATTGACCCCCAGGCCAGTTGGCTGTGTGGACCAGCAGCTACTACAGTGGGAGAGTTGCTGTGCAGGAGACACCCCTATGGAGCAGGACTTGCTTCAGTGGGGCTTTGGTGCTCTGCAAGCCTGCCTCTTGAGCATGTGTTGGTAGTGGATGTGGTAGGGTTGTAATCAGATGTGCTCTGAAGCTGACCATGGGGTGCACTGGCTTTGGGGCCTCCTGGAGGGTGCAAAGTCAGCTATTGCCTGAGCCCTGCCTGGGGCTACCTGGCATGAGCTACAGAGTCATCTGCAGATGGCTGCTACTTGTGTGGGGTTTGGAGGTGCCCAGGAGAGGCCAAGTCAGGCTGCTACTAGTGCTGGGCCTGGGGCCTCTTATTGAGAGTTAGATGGCATGCTGAGGCCAGCTGATACTTGTTTGAGAGATTTTTTAAAAGTCTGAAGCCTGAGCCAGGATAAGCTGTTCATATGGAAAGACCACTGCAAACAGCTTGGGTGGGGTGAGGTCTCAGGGAGTCACTAAGGCCAGGTGAACAGTGTGAGACAGGTTGATGGAAACTCAGATATGGCACCTGTCAGTCAGTTCTTTGTCAGGGGAGGTCTCAGCATAGGGCAGTGATGTTTGCCAGCACTTTTGTCTGGGAGAAAGCTGCCCCCAAGTTCTTATCCTGATGCCAGATAAGGTGGTTACTCCCCCTGTGTCCCTGGATCCTTTAAGCTGCTGCCCTAGCACTGGAGTTCAGAGGGAGTGAGTCCATGGAAGTCCATGCGCCAGCCCTTTAAGTGGAGCACCTTGGACTTCCACAGCCTCTGTGTCCATTCAGCTACAATTCTTGCTGGTTTTTACAGCCTGAACTTAGGGAGATCTCTCTTCCTGACATTGGCATCCTGGGCTGGTGGTTTTAGTGTGGGGCTGGGACCACACTTGCTCTTCACAGGAAACCTACTCAGCCAAGGTATCCTTCCCTTAAAAAACGCCACATGTGGATTTTGGACCAGCCTCTTCCGTGCCGCCACCCCTCCTACCAGTCGCAAATGTGGTTACTTCTTTAAATCTCTAGGTGTAGGGCTTCCATTCAGCCAGATTTCAGGCAGTTCTGAATGATGGTTGTTCTGTGGTTAGTTGTATTTTATAATGTGGTTGTGGGAGGATGTTAGTGCCTGTTTAACTATGCCCCCATCTTGACTGAATAAGAGGATTTTAGATACATTAGTTAATCCTTTGTTATATGTGTTATACATATTTTCTCCTAGTATCTCATTTTTCTTTTAATTTTATCTTTATTCATATAGGTTAAACTTAAATAAAAACACGTTAAAATCTTTTTTTTTATTTTTCAATTATAGTTGACATAAAATAGTATGTATATTAGTGTCATGTGTGCAACAGTGATTAGACATTGTATATCTTACTAAGTGATCATCTGGATAAACTGTATCCACCTGACACCATACATAGTTATGAGAATAGCATTGACTATGTTGCCTGTGCTGTACTTTATATCCCTGTGATTATTTTGTAACAACAGTTTGTACTTCTTAATCCTCTTACCTTTTCCACCCATTCCCTCAAACCCCCTCCCATCTGGCAACTGTCAAAATGTTCTCTGCATCCACGAGTCTGTTTCTGTTCTGCTTCATCCTTTTTTTTTTGTTTTTTTAGATTGAATTGTTGATAGATATGCATTTATAGATATGCATTTATTGCCATTTTCATCTTTTTTAAATCTTTTTATTTTTTTTAAATATATTTTATTGATTTTTTACAGAGAGGAAGGGAGAGAGATAGAGAGTAGGTATATATGCCCTTGAGCGGAATCGAACCTGGGACCCTTTAGTCCCCAGGCCGACGCTCTATCCAATGAGCCAAACCGGCTAGGGCGGCTATCTTCTTTTTAAAGAAGGCCCTTTAACATTTCATGTAATACTGGTTTGGTGATGAACTCCTTTAGCTTTTTCTTGTGTGGGAAGCTTTTTTTTTTACTTGGAAATTTTACTTTATTTACAAACATTGTGCTATAAACAAAGATGTAATTCTACCCCTTTTAAATATTATAATCCATAATTTCCTGAAAAAAACAAAACACATTTACATAGTTTTAATCTTTCTGCATAAAACTGTATTATGGGCCCTAGCTGGTTTGGCTCAATGGATAGAACATTGGCCTGTAGAATGAGGGGTCCTGGGTTTGATTTTGGCCAAGGGCACATGCTTGGGTTGTGGGCTCAATCCCCAGTGGGGGGCATGCAGGAGGCAGCCAATCAATGAGTCTCTCTCATCATTGATGTTTCTCTCTTCCCCTCTCCTTTCCTCTCTAAAATCAATAAAATATATTAAAAAAAAACACAAAAAAACAACAACTGTATTATGGAATGAGCGAAATACAGAATGATCTAAGACAGTGGTCAGCAAACTGCGGCTTGCGAACCACATGCAGCTCTTTGGCCCCTTGAGTGTGGCTCTTCCACAAAATACCACGTGCGGGCTCATATGTACAGTGCGATTGAAACTTCGTGGCCCATGAGCAGAAGTTGGTAGTTTGTGGAAGAGCCACACCCAAGGGGCCAAAGAACCGCATACGGCTCGCGAGCCGCAGTTTGCCAACCACTGGTCTAAGACATAAAAACAAGACAAAACTTACCCAGCATGAATGCCCTAGTGACAAATGGAAATAAAATTAAGACTCACACTCCTTAATGTAGTACTCCAAGAAATGCAAACATTATACTTTTGGGACAGGTAAATGCTTCACAATAAGGTCTTACCTTGATAAGTCTTATTACATAGTGTAGTTTATAATTGTGATTGTTTAGGATTGCTCTTAGAGGCTAATGTTTATGCTGATTTCAAAAAATAAGTCATGGTAAAAGGGTATAGACTTTTTTACCAATGAAAATATGTAGATACTGATCTGATCTTATCATTTAGACCGGTTACTAAAATAGTAAATGCATGAAAATAATTTAAAACAAAAACACAATTGCCATGTGACTATCTGACTTACAAAATTATAAATCTTCCTAAAGTAAGACTGTATTGCTCCTTGATAGTTACTGTAAATTTGAATTTTTCATAACCAAGACAATATAGACAAAATATTTAACCAAAGAGTTCAAAATAAATTCATCCCAATTACCTATTTATCACTTTATATGTAGTAATTACTTTTTTAAATTCTTTAAGTTTTATCTAGGAGGATAATCACTCTACGAGCATCATAACTAAGTCACAAGGAACTTTAAAAGTTAAAAAAAAATCATCCCTGCCCTGACTGGTTTGGCTCAGTGGATAGAGCGTTGGCCTGCAGACTGAAGGGTCCCAGGTTCGAGTCCAATCAGGGGCACCAGAAAAAAAAATTTAAAAATAAAAAAGAATAAAAAATCATCCCTGAGAAGTGAGAGAAAAAGCTCTAAAAACACAGAAGTGACAGTCCTGCACCCTTTGAACAATCTTTACCATAGCACAAACTTATTAACAGTCAGCAATCAAATGTATTCCAATCCTGGATAATTGCTGCCTCTGATGATCTGATCTTTTTATAATGAAACTATAAGTGCAACATTTTTAAGAATCAGATAAATAGGGACTCTGGTTTTATTATCGTATTTACATTTTTGTCAAGTCCAGGGACAGCCAGCTAAGATATGTGTATTCCAATAAAGATCAAAGTAATAACTTCTGCTGGCAGCTCTTGTGAGTCTCCATTTCCTCCATTGACCTTCACCTAAATAGTAAAAGCAATATAATTGCAACTGAGTTTACTATTATCAATGGCACTCATTACGGTTCTTACAGATCGAATAAGGTTCATTAGCTGATATTTAATTCTTGGCTCCTCTCCAAACCTGCCAATTCCCTGGTCTGTTCCCCAGCCAATGTTCTTGAGGAAACGCTCCTCCTGCAGTCGGTGATGGTGTTGACACGGAGCAGGGCCACCTGCAGCAGCGAGTACAGGGTGAAGGCCATGATTGCCAGGAACCACCCCAAGGCCTAGCAGATTCCTCCGCAGCTGCCTCAGGGAATGTGGGTGGCGTGTGGGAAGCTCTTCATCTGTCCTATTCTAAATGATAGCTTTGCTGGGTAGAGTAATATTGGTTGTAGGTCCTTGCTTTTCATCACTTTGAATAGTTTTTTAAAAATACATTTTTATTGATTTTAGAGAGGGAGGGGCAGAGAGAGAGAGAGAGAGAGTGATAAACATCAGTGATGAGAGAGAGAGAGAGAGAGAGAGAAACATCAATGATGAGAGAGAATCATTTATCGGCTGACTCCTGCATGCCTACACTGGAGATCCAGCTTGCAACCCCGGCATGTGCCCTGACAGGGAATTGAACCATGACCTCCTGGCTCATAGGTCAGT
>NW_006285312.1:1253814-1255409 GCF_000327345.1 Myotis davidii
TTCTGGTCGTGCTCATCACTTTGAATATTTCTTGCCACGCCCTTCTGGCCTGCAAAATTTCTGTTGAGAAATCAGCTGACAGTCTTATGGGAGTTTCCTTATAAGTAACTGTTTTTTTCTCTTGCTACTTATAAGAGTCTCTCTTTGTCTTTAACCTTTTGCATTTTAACTATGATATGTCTTGTTGTAGGCCTCTTTGGGGTCATCAACATTCCTCCCCACCCCGACTCCCCAATGGGGATCGAGCCTGCAACCTAGGCATGTGCCCTGACCGGAAATCAAACTAAGACTTGGTTCATGGGTTGATGCTCAGTCACTGAGCCATTCTGGACGTGCTCATCACTTTGAATCTTTCTTGCCACGCCCTTCTGGCCTGCAAAATTTCTGTTGAGAAATCAGCTGACAGTCTTATGGGAGTTTCCTTATAAGTAACTGTTTTTTTCTCTTGCTACTTATAAGAGTCTCTCTTTGTCTTTAACCTTTTGCATTTTAATTATGATGGGCCTCTTTGGGTTTCTCTTGTTTGGGACTCTGTACTTCTTGGGCTTGTATGTCAATTTCTTTCACCAGGTAAGGGAAGTTTTCTGTCATTATTTCTTCAAATAGATTTTTAGTTTTTCTTTCTCTCTTCTCCTTCTTGTACCCACATGATGCAAATGTTGTATGCTTAAAGTTGTCCCAGAAGCCTCTTACATTATCTTTATATTTTTGGATACTTTTTTTCATTTTATAGTTCTGGTTGTGTGTTTTTTGCTTCCTTATATTCCAAATTGCCAATTTGATTCTTAGCTTCATCTACTCTACTGTTAATTCCTTATAAATTATTCTTAATTTCAATTAGTGTAACCTTCATTCTGACTGATTTTTTATGCTGTTGAAGTTCTCACTAAGTTCCTTGAGCATCCTTATAGCGATTGTTTTGAATTCTGTATCTGGTAGTTTGCATGCTTCCATTTCATTTAGTTCTTTTCCTGGAAATTTCTCCTGTTCTTTCCTTTGAGACCTGTTTCTTTGCCTCCACATTTCTGTGCTTCTATGTATTAGGTAGTGCTGCTGTTTCCCAGACTAGGTAGAGTGGCCTTATGTAGTAGGTCTCTTGTATGACCCAGTGGTACAGTCTCCCCAGTCACCTAAGCTCGGCACTCCTGGTGTACTCCTGTGTGAGCTGTGTGCCTTGTCCTGTTGTAGTTAAGCTTTAATTGCTGTTGGTGTCACTGTGAGGGATTGTCCCCCAGGCTAATTGGTTGCAAGAACCTGCTGCGACTACAGCACAGGAGTTGCTGTACAGGGACTGACCCTGCGGAGTAGGACTTTCTTTAGTGGGGCTTTGGTGCTCACTGAGCCCACCCGTTGAGTGTGTTGCTCTTGTAGGTGTTAGGGTTGTGATCAAGCATGGTCTGAAGCTGTGCTGGTTCTGGGGCCTCCTGGGAGTTGCAAGGTCAGCCACCACCTGTGCCTTGCCTGGGGCTACTGGACTTGAGCTACAGAGGCATCTGCAGATGGCTACTCCTTGTGCTGGGTTTGGAGGTGCCCAGGAGAGGCCATGCTACGAACCAAGTCTGGCTGCTGCTAGTGTCAGGCCTGGGGGCACTTAG
>NW_006285312.1:1257064-1269994 GCF_000327345.1 Myotis davidii
ATAAGTAACTGTTTTTTTCTCTTGCTACTTATAAGAGTCTCTCTTTGTCTTTAACCTTTTGCATTTTAATTATGATGGGCCTCTTTGGGTTTCTCTTGTTTGGGACTCTGTACTTCTTGGGCTTGTATGTCAATTTCTTTCACCAGGTAAGGGAAGTTTTCTGTCATTATTTCTTCAAATAGATTTTTAGTTTTTCTTTCTCTCTTCTCCTTCTTGTACCCACATGATGCAAATGTTGTATGCTTAAAGTTGTCCCAGAAGCCTCTTACATTATCTTTATATTTTTGGATACTTTTTTTCATTTTATAGTTCTGGTTGTGTGTTTTTTGCTTCCTTATATTCCAAATTGCCAATTTGATTCTTAGCTTCATCTACTCTACTGTTAATTCCTTATAAATTATTCTTAATTTCAATTAGTGTAACCTTCATTCTGACTGATTTTTTATGCTGTTGAAGTTCTCACTAAGTTCCTTGAGCATCCTTATAGCGATTGTTTTGAATTCTGTATCTGGTAGTTTGCATGCTTCCATTTCATTTAGTTCTTTTCCTGGAAATTTCTCCTGTTCTTTCCTTTGAGACCTGTTTCTTTGCCTCCACATTTCTGTGCTTCTATGTATTAGGTAGTGCTGCTGTTTCCCAGACTAGGTAGAGTGGCCTTATGTAGTAGGTCTCTTGTATGACCCAGTGGTACAGTCTCCCCAGTCACCTAAGCTCGGCACTCCTGGTGTACTCCTGTGTGAGCTGTGTGCCTTGTCCTGTTGTAGTTAAGCTTTAATTGCTGTTGGTGTCACTGTGAGGGATTGTCCCCCAGGCTAATTGGTTGCAAGAACCTGCGCTGCGACTAGCACAGGAGTTGCTGTACAGGGACTGACCCTGCGGAGTAGGACTTTCTTTAGTGGGGCTTTGGTGCTCACTGAGCCCACCCGTTGAGTGTGTTGCTCTTGTAGGTGTTAGGGTTGTGATCAAGCATGGTCTGAAGCTGTGCTGGTTCTGGGGCCTCCTGGGAGTTGCAAGGTCAGCCACCACCTGTGCCTTGCCTGGGGCTACTGGACTTGAGCTACAGAGGCATCTGCAGATGGCTACTCCTTGTGCTGGGTTTGGAGGTGCCCAGGAGAGGCCATGCTACGAACCAAGTCTGGCTGCTGCTAGTGTCAGGCCGGGAGTCACTTAGCAAGAGGTATGGGTTATACAGAGGCCAAATACTGCTTATTTGAGAGATTTTAGGAAAGTTCAAGGCATGAGGCGAGAGAGGTCATTTGTATGGAAAAGCTACTGAAAACAGCTTGGGTGGGCCCCCAAATTGGGTGGGGCAGTCTCAGGGAATCACCAGGGTGGTAAGAACAGTGTGAGCCAGGTTGATGGAGACTCAGATATGGAGCCTGCCTGCCGGCGGGGATGGGATCTCAGGAAAGGAATAATGGCCTCTGCCAGCACTTTTTCTGGCTTAAAGCTGTGCCCCCAGCTCTCTGATGGCAGACAATTCAGTTTCTCCCCATATGTGTCTGGTTCCTTTCAAGCTGCTGAGCCAGTGCTGGAGCTCCAATGGAGTGAGTCTTAAGTCCTTGCACGGGCCCTTTAAGAAGAACTGACTGGGATGCCAGCAGCCCTCAGCCTCAGTCAGAATTTCTGCTGTTTTTTATAGTCAGAAGTTATGGGGACTTATCTTACTGGTTCTAGATCTCCGGGCTGGGAGGCCTGGTATGGAGCTGGGAACACTTGCTTTTTTTTCAGGGGGGATCTCCACAGCCACGATATTGCTCTCAATTTTAAATTGCCACACGTGGGTGTGGGACCAGCTGGTTTCTGTCTCTGACTCTACCAGTCTTGATGTGGCTTCTTTAAATCCCTAGTTGTAGGACTTCCATTCAGCTAGATTTCAGGTGGCTCTGAATAATGGTTCTGTAGTTTTAATTTTGATATGCTTATGAGAAGACTTGAGTACCTTATTTATCTACACCACCATTTTGACCCCATGTTTAAACATTATGTGGTTCTATCTTTGATTTATTTGTAGCTTTTGGGTGTGTGTGTGTGTTTTTAATTTTGTGCAAAACATACCATTCCAAATATTGTTTTAAAGGTATTAAAATTTGTTTTCATATCTCTTTTAATTTGTGTGGAATTTACTTTTGTATCTAGTGTGAGGTAGGGATCTTGTTTTTTTTTTTCTAAATTGATAGATTTTTGCCTATTTCCATTTGTTGACTTGGCCATATTTGAAATGCTGTAAGCATTTCCTTATATACCTAGGGCCTCTTGCTGGATTATCAGTTCTGTTCCACTGATAATTGTTTATGTTTCCATACAATTCCATGACCACCGTCTCCTTCTCCCCTGTGGCTTTATATAGTAAGTTTGATATCGGATAGGGCAGATATTCTCATTTTCAAAAATTCCCTCGCTATTTTCATGTATTTACTGTTTCAGGAGAATTTTAAAATTTATTTTAATGAGTTCTGAAAAACCCCCATGAGATTTTCATTAGAATTGTACTAATTTATAAATGAATTTTGGAAGGAGTTACTCTTCACCTAAATCTTCCCATTAAGGAACAAAAATATTGTATATTTCTATTTATTTTGGAGTTGCTAATCTGATGCGATTTTAATCTGTATGCCCATTGTGGTTTTATTTTGCATGTGATTTATGTAGTGCTAGAAATTGAGAAATTTTATGATGGTATTTGTTGGGGATCGGAGGAATATTAGAAGTCTCTTCAGTCAACAGCCACATATTTTCAATTCTGCAGGGTCCCTGAGAGAGAGATTTGTATTTAAAATTGTACTGACAAATGAAAACCCCAAATGCTTTGCATTTTATTCTTACTTAGGTCTTGGGTACCAAACTCTTTCGAGATGAAGGCTCGAATGAGCCCTGTTGCTCTTGTGGAGATGCTCTTTTTAAAATGTAGTGAAGCTTAATTTGTTTCAAACTGTAACAGGCTATGAGATGGGACCCCTACACCTCCCCAGTTCTCAAACAGCTAGATCTTTCCTTGTGATGTGAACTACGCCTGCTCTAATTAATTTCTATCAGTGCTCAGGGCCATGTAACCAGAGAGAACCCATTTGATCTGGCTGACTGCTGATCTGGCCTTGGCCACCTGCCTCAGGCCTTTTCTGTCCAAGTAGTAGGTTTGGCCCTGGCTCTCACTTGGAGAGGGAAAAGCGCTCTCTTGAAGGCTTCTCATACCACTTCAGTCACAGGAAAGGAGCAGAAAAGTGAGCCTGGGCCTGTGTGCTAACCTTTTAGTGATGATTCCCAGCCGTGGGCAAACTACGGCCGCGGGCCGGATCCGGCCCGTTTGAAATGAATAAAACTATTGAAAAAAAAGACTGTACCCTTTTATGTAATGATGTTTACTTTGAATTTATATTAGTTCACACAAACACTCCATCCATGCTTTTGTTCCGGCCCTCCGGTCCAGTTTAAGAACCCATTGTGGACCTTGAGTCAAAAAGTTTGCCCACCCCTGTAGCACACAGATCCAATAAGTCCTCTCAAATCTGTCCTCTTCTGGGGTTTTGATTTCTCACTTCTCAAGACTACAAAAAGTTTCAGCCATTCTCAGAAGTATTCTCTCTTGGGTTGTTGCTTGTCTCAAATTAACCAGAAAGAGGTGGAGTAAAAACTGGCTTGTTGAGTATTGCACATAACCCATATTTTTTCTTAACTATGCATAACTCTGCAGTGAATAACTTACTACTCGTGAGACAATGCTTCCCTTGCTTAATGGTTCATGACAAGTTCTTAATTTTCGTCTTACCACTTTGTTCCTTCTCAGTTTTCTTTACTGGCTTATCCTCCTGTACCTGCCCATTAAATGTTGATGTACTCGGAATCAGCCCTACACTCTTGACAGTCTTCTTTCCTAGTCACATTCACATTGATGGACTCACTTATGGATGAATTAAAAATTTATATTCAAGCCTGGATGTCTTTTAGCTCTAGTTCTGCGTATCTAATTGCCACCCAGACATTTCTATTTGGGTGTCTCAAAAGTACTATAAATTTAACATATCCAAGATGTTTTCTATCTCAAGTGAAAAGCATAATCACCCAAGCAATTGTGCAAGTCAGACACTTGGGAGTTGTCCTTGGTTGTTTCTTAACCCTCCCCTACCCCCACCAAATCCAACCAGTCACCAGTTCCAATAGATTTTTTTTTTAACCTTTTTTGTTCTGATTTGTAACACACAGAAAAATCATTGAGCTTTGCATATGTGTGTGTACACACACACACACACTCACACACACATTTTTTAAATTTTTGCTGAAATAATTACAAAGCATAACCCTTGCAACCAACATTCAGGTCATCAAATAGGTGATTGTCAGGACTCCAGAAAGCCCTCCTTAAATTCCCTTCTCCTTTTTAAGAGTAACCTGTGTCCTGAATTTTATGATACATAACTTACTTTCTTATTTTTCTACCTAAGGTTGCATCCAAATTTGTTAGTTTAATTTTGCCTACTTTTTCAACTTTATATAAATGGAACCCTATAGTTTATATCCTTTACTCTGGCTCCTTTCACTCAACATTATTTTGTGAAATTTATTCATGTTTTATGGAGCTGTAGTTTGTCATTGCTTGGCCACCTGCCTCAGGCCTTTTCTGTCCAAGTAGTAGGTTTGGCCCTGGCTCTCACTTGGAGAGGGAAAAGCGCTCTCTTGAAGGCTTCTCATACCACTTCAGTCACAGGAAAGGAGCAGAAAAGTGAGCCTGGGCCTGTGTGCTAACCTTTTAGTGATGATTCCCAGCCGTGGGCAAACTACGGCCGCGGGCCGGATCCGGCCCGTTTGAAATGAATAAAACTATTGAAAAAAAAGACCGTACCCTTTTATATAATGATGTTTACTTTGAATTTATATTAGTTCACACAAACACCCATTATATGAGTATATCAATTCATTCTTTTTTTTTCAGATGGACATTTAACTTGTTTTCACTTTGCAGCAATTATGAATAATGCTACTCTGAACATTTTTGTGTATCTTCAATTTTTGTTGGTAATGCCAGACTGTTTTCCAAAGTGGTTGCACTAGTTTAGATTCCTGCTAGCAATGTACTATAAGAATTCCTGTTTTTCTGTCTCATTGCCAAGCATTAGAATTGTCAATCTGTCAAATTTTATTAATCTCCTGATTTTATATATATATATATATGTAATGGATTTTTATGTGTAATTGGGGCATATTTTTATATACAGTACAGTGCAAAAATCTTAAAATACATATGTTGATGACTTTTTTACATATACCTTACTGTTACCTAGATGAAGATAGAGAACATTGCCATCATCCCAGAAAGTTCACTCATACTTCTTTCTAATCAGAAATTGTTATTCTGGCATACTCTTTTGTTGTTGTTGTTAATCCTCACCTGAGGATATTTTTTTTATTGATTATTGATTTTTATTTTTTTTTAGAGTGGAAAGGAGGTTGGGAGAGAGAGAAAAACATCAGTGTGAGATAGAGATATCAATTGGTTGCCTCCACACACGCCCTGAGTGCCCCAGGAATGAACCTGCAACTCAGGTATGCCTTGACTGGGAATCAAACATGCAATTCTTTGGTGCAAGGGCCAATGCTGTACCACTGAGCCACACCAGTCAGGGCTTGACATACTATTTTGACTTCCACCTCTATAAATTTGTTTTGCCTATTCTTGGACTTCATGAAAATGGGCTCATAAGAACGTGTGCTCTTTTGTGTCTGGCTCTTTTTGCTCAGCATAATGGTTTTGTTTGTTTTTGCAGTGCATCCAAGTTATTGGTTTTATCAGTTATTTTATTTAGTTTTTAAAATATGTTACTTTTTTATTTTTTATTTTCATTAGAGAGAGAGGAAGGGAGATGGAAACACCGATGAGGGAGGAACATCATTACTTGGCTGTCTCCTGCATGCACCCCCACTGGGGATTGAGCCGCAGCCAGGCATGTGCCTTGACCAGGAATTGAACCAGCAAGCTCCTGGTTCCTGGGCTGATGCTCAAGTGCTGAGCCACACCGGCCTGGCAATTACTTTATCATTGCTTAGTTCCATTGTGTGGTTGTCATTTTCTTTTGAGTATTTCTAGGTTTTGGCTATTATGATTTAAGCTGCTATAAATAATGTCATGCAAATATGTGTGTGTAGATATAGACATATACTAGTGGCCCGGTGCACGAAATTCGTGCATGGTGGTGGGGGTGTCCCTCAGCTCCGCCTGCATCCTCTCGCAATCCGGGACAGCTGGCTCCTAACCACTCAGCCAATTTCGGCAGATCTCCCAGCCTAATTAGCATATTACCTTTTTATTAGTATAGGTGTGTGTGTGTGTGTGTGTGTACTCAGCTCTCTTGGGTATATATTGAGGAGTGGTTTTTTAGGTCATAGGGTAGGCGTTTAATTTTATTTGTAACTACAGAACAATTTCCCAAAAATGGTTGTACTATTTAACATTCCTCTTTGCTTTTAATTTGCATTTCCTGTTTACTGGTGGTGTTGAGCTGCATGTCATATATTCATTAGCCTTTGAAAGGTTTATTAAAGTCTCATGAAAATCTCTTGCCCATTTTTCTACCTGGTGTTCTGTCTTTGTCTTATTCATTTGTAGTACAGACATCCTTTTCCACTGTGGCTCGCCTTGCCTTTCATTTTCTTGAATGTATCTTTTGATTAACAGAAATTCTTAATTTTAATGAAGGAAAATATGTCAAATCGTTTTCTTTATAATTAGAACATTTTGTATCCTGGTGATAAAGATATATCCTATGTGGAATTTTAATGGTGTGAGACGGGTCAATTTAATTGTTTTCTTATATGACTATCCACTTATTTTGGCACCACCACTTATTGAAAAGACCATTCTCCTTTTCTCTGTAGAGTCACTTTAGTTATGTATCAGCTGATTGTATATATACAAGGATTTGTCTGGGCTCCCTGTTCCATTCTTCTGTTTGACCATCCATGTGCCAATGTGCCACTGTCTTAAATTCTCTATTCCAGTAGTTCTCCAGAGATCCTTTTAGAGCTTTTGTGAGGTCAAAACTATTTTCATACTAATAATAAGATGTTATTTGCCTTATTTACTCTCATTCTTTCATGAGTGAGCAATAGGTTTTCCAGAGGCTACATGATATGTGATACTGTAACAGATTGACTCCAGAAGCAAATATGAGAATCCAGCTATCTACTATTAAGCCAGATATTAAAAAGATTTACAAAAATGTAAAATAGTTCTTCTCTTCTAACTACATTTTTTATTTGAAAAATAGTTTTTTTATAAGAAATGTTGTTTCTATTAGTATGTAATGAGTTCCTTATTTTAAAAAATATATTGATTTTTTACAGAGAGGAAGGGAGAGGGATAGAGAGTTAGAAACATCAATGAGAGAGAAACACCGATCAGCTGCCTCCTGCACACTCCCCACCGGGGATGTGCCCGCAACCAAGATACATGCCCTTGACCGGAATCGAACCTGGGACCCTGGAGTCCACAGGCCGACGCTCTATCCACTGAGCCAAACCGGTTAGGGCGAGTTCCTTATTTTAAAATGAGTACAATTAGAAAAAATTTTCTGTTTTAGTTTGGAATGTGATAAATATAATAGATAAACTCACATAAACTAAAGCTCTTCAGAGCCTTAATAATTTGTCGGAGTTTGAGAATTACTCAAAACAAAAGTTTAAGAATTACTACTCTAGTTTTATAAATCTTGATGCCCACTAAATAATAAGTATTGGTTATTTTTTACCCCTTGCACTTGCCCATACATTTTAGAATCAGCTTATTGAGGTTCCACAAGAATACCCTATTCAGATTTTGATTGGAATTGCATTGAAAAAGTTGAGGGGATAATTGAAATCTTTGTGCTAGCAATTCTCCCAATTTATGAACATTATCTCTTCATGTGTTTCGGTCTTCTTTAATTTTTTTCTCGATAATGTTTTATAGATTTCTAAATAGAGGTTTTCTACATCTTTTCAGCAGAGTTTTTAAAGAAAAAATAAAGGTCTACATAGAAAAAAATTTAACAAGAAACTGAAAGATATCTTTGAAAAATATTGTGAAATTTTACCAAGGGACATAAAAGAATTGAATAAATGCTGTAACATAATTTGTTCTTGGATAGGGTAACTCACATTGGGAAGATAGCAGTGTCCTCTCTAAATTGCTATATTTGGTATTATTAGATAAACTTTTGCATTTTATAAAGTCTAAAATTCTGATATGCCATAAAATTTATGGCATCTTCCAATCACTTCTGGCCATGTGGTAGTTGTGAAGAAATTTTAGGGATATAACCAATTTATTTTACTTATTTCCCTTTCATCATAAGTGTAACTCATGTGTCTTTATATGTGATATAAAGACAAAGTAGTATTTTAGTCAAAAAAAGAGCTCCTTCAATCGGCATAAAATAAAAATCCTCAGTCATAAGGCAGCATTATGTTATAGTATGGCAATGTCTTTTTTAGCACTACGTAAAATAATTACTGTATCCATTTACATTAAAGGTATCTTGAAATTGATAAAATGTAATCTGTAAATCAGTGTAATCCCAATTAATTTCTCAACAGGCTTTTAAAAACTCAATTCCAACATTTATATAAAAGAACAAAAGTAGAATTTTTAATAAAAATTCTTTGAAAATTAATATTCATGAAGGGAGATTAGTACTATTAAAGTCTATATTAAAGCCAAAGTAATTAAGAGTACCAGAGTAGACAAGGTACCATTGGAACAGAGTTGAGCAAATTGAAGTAGCCTCATTTATAGAAATGTTTGTGATAAAGATAAAAATAATTCTTTAATAAATAGTACTGGGTCAAGTGGGTAGCCATTTGGGAAAAAAGATAGCTTGTTATCTCACTTAAAAAAAAATACAACTTTTATTGAGATGCATTTCACAGGAAAGTACATATATTTTGAAGATCCAACTCAATAAATTATGTATATATATCCACAAAGTATCCACCACAAAGGTCAAGATATAGATTATATCCATCACCCCCAAATTACTCCTATCCTCTTCCTAGTCAATACCTTCTCCTCCAATGGTAACCAGTTTTCTGATCTCTATCTATGGATGAGTTTTACCTGTTTTTTGTTTTTTTAATCCTTGCCCAAGGATATTTTTCCCCCTTGATTTTTAGAGAGTGGAAGGGAGGGGCAAGGAGTGGGGGAGTTTGAGAAGTTGAGAGACAGAGAGGGGGAGAGAGAGACATCAACATCAACGGACATGAAAGAGACACACTGATTGGTTGCTGCAACTGAGGTACATGCTCTTGACTGGGAATAGAACCTGAGACCCTTTGGTCCACTGGCTGATGCTCTAACCCCAAGCTGTACATTACATGCCTGCAACCATTTATAACTGGCAATTTGAACATCTTAATACCTTTCCCTTTTCCACCTGCCCAATCCCCTTCTCTCTGGCAACCATTAAAATGTTTACTAGCCCTAGGCAGTTTGGTTCAGTGGATAGTGTTGGCTTGTGGACCAAAGGGTCCCAGATTGAACTCTAGTCAAAGGCATGTACCTTGGTTGCAGGTTCCTCCCTGACCGGGCCCTGGTTGGGCTCGTGCAAGCGGCAACCAATTAGTGTGTTTCTCTTACATGGATGTTTCTCTTTATCTTTCCCTCTCCCACTTTCCCTAAAAATCAATGTAAAAATATCCTTGGGTGAGGATTAACAACCAAAAATAAATAAAATAGATAAATGTTTTCTGTATCTATGAGTTTCTGTTTTGTTTGTTCATTTATTTTGTTTTTAGAATTTACATATATTGGGGCCTTGACTTACAAGTGCCCCGACTAACGAGTTTTTTGAGATATCAGCTGTCTCTCGGCCGATTTTTTGCATTGAGTTGATAGAGTAATTTGAGTTAACGAGCTCATTAACGAGCTTGGTCTTGGAACGAATTAAACTCGTAAGTCAAGGCCCCACTGTATAAGTGAAATCACTTGGTATTTGTTTTTCTCTGACCCATTTCACTTAGCATAATACCCTCTGGATCCATCTATGTTGCAGGTGGCAAGATTTCATTTTTTTTATGGTCGATTAATATTCCATTACATATATGTACCACATAATTTTTATCCATTTGTCTATCGTTGGATACTTAGGTTGCTTTTATATCTTGGCCATTGTAAATAATGCTGAAATGAACATAGGGATGCATATGTAATTTTGAGTTAGTGTTTCGTGTTTCTTCGGATAAATGCCCAAAAGTGGAATTGCTAGGTACTTCATTGTCCCTTTAAGTTATAGTCTTTGTTTTAAAGTCTGTTTTGTTTGATATAAGTATTGCTATTCCAGCTATTTTGTTTCCATTTTCATGAAATATCTTTTTCCATCCCTTTACTTTCAATCTATTTGTTTTCTTTTATCTAAAGTGGGTCTCTCATATGCAGCATATGTATGGGTCTTTTTTTTTAATTCCTTCAGTCACCCTATGTAATAGGATAGGAGTATTCATTTAAAGTAATTATTGATAGGTATGTAGTTATTGCCATTTTATTTTTACTTTTGATCTTTTTCTTTTTAAAGAAGTCCCTTTAACATTTCTTATAATACTGGTTTTGTGGTTATGAACTAGTTTAGCATTTTCTTGTGTGGAAAGCTCTTTATCCTTCGATTCTAAATGATAACTTTGCTGGTAGAGTAATCTTGGTTATAGGTCCTTTCTTTTATCACTTGGAATGCTTCATGCCAATCCCTTCCTGCCTGTAAAGTTTCTGTTGAGAAATCAGCTGATAGTTTTATGGGAATTCCCTTGTAGGTAACTAATTGCTTTCCTTTTGCTGCTTATAAGATTCTCTCTTTGTCTTTAACTTTTTTTAAAAAAAATATATTTTATTGATTTTTTACAGAGAGGAAGGGAGAGGGATAGAGAGTTAGAAACACTGATGAGAGAGAAACATCGATCAGCTGCCTCCTGCACACCCCCTACTGGGGATGCACCCGCAACCAAGGTACATGCCCTTGACCGGAATCAAACCTGGGACCCTTGAGTCCGCAGGCCGACGCTCTATCCACTGAGCTAAACCGGTCAGGGCATGTCTTTAACTTTTTGCCGTTTAATTATGATGTGTCTTGATGTGGACCTCTTTGGGTTCATCTTGTTTGGGATTCTCTGTGCTTCCTGGGCTTGTATGTTTATAGATTTATTTTAAAAAATATTTTATTGATTTTTTACAGAGAGGAAGGGAGAGGGATAGAGAGTTAGAAACATCGATGAGAGAGAAACATCGATCAGCTGCCTTCTGCACACTCCCCACTGGGAATGTGCCCACAACCAAGGTACATGCCCTTGACCAGAATCGAACTTGGAACCCTTGAGTCCGCAAGCCAACGCTCTATCCACTGAGCCAAACCGGTCAGGGCTGGGCTTGTATGTTTATTTTCTTTGCAAGGTTAGGGTTAGGGTTAGTTTTCAGTCATTTTTTCAAGTAGGTTTTCAAATCTTTACTCTCTCTCTCTTTTCCATCTGGTACTCCTATGATCCAAATGTTGGTATGCTTGATGTCCCAGAGGCCCCTTAAACTATCCTCATTTTTTTTTTATTCTTTTTTCTTTTTGCTGTTCTGATTGGGTGTTTTTGACTCTCTTGTCTTTCAAATTAGTAATTTGATCCTCTGCTTTATAGAATCTACTGTTGATTCCCTGCGTTGTATTCTTCATTTCAGTTACTGTATTCTTCACTTCTGATTGGTTGTTTTATTTTTATGTTTTCTACCTCCATTTTTCTGTTGTTTCCTGTCTCTGTAGTTCTCATTGGGTTGATTTACTCTTCCCCTAAGTTCATTGAGCATCCTTATAACCAGTGTTTTGAACTCTGCATCTGGTAGATTGCTTGTCTCCATTTTGTTTAATTATTTTTTCTGGAGTTTTGTTCTGTTCTTTTATTTGGGACATATTTGTCTCTGACACGTTGTCTGCCTCTCTGTTGTTTGTTTCTGTATATTAGGCAGAGCTGCTATGTCCACTAGTCTTAGTAGAGTGGCCTTATGTAATAGGTGTCCTGTGGGACCCAGTGGCACTGTCTTCCTGGTGACCTGATCCACGTCCTCCAGGTGTGTCCCTTGTGTAGGTTCTGTGAGCCCTCCTGTTGTAGTTGAGCCTTGATTGCTATTGGGGCATCAATGGGAGGGATTTGACTCTTGAACTGATTGGCTTTGATTACAGCCAAAATGCTGTTGTGCAGGGGCTGACCCAGGAATAGGATTCGCTTAAGCAGGGCTCTGGTGCCTGCTGAATTTGCCCTATGGATATGTCCTTTGTGGAGATGGTTGGGCAGTGTTTGGTGTAATCTGAAGCTGGCCTCTGGGTTGGTTCTGGGGCCTCTTGGGAGGGGCTCTGGTGTAAGCCAAGGTCAGACGCTGTTTGTGCCCTGCCAAGGGCCAACTGTCAATGAGCTACAAAGTGATTTGCAGATGGTTGCCTCTTGTGCTGGGGTTGGGCGTGCCTGGTAGAGGGCCGAACTGTAAGCCAAGGCTGGCTGCCACTGCTTATGAAGGGGTACGGGCACGCCAAGGCTAGGCGCTGGTCTTTTGGGGTTTGTGAACCTTTGAGAGATATTAGTAAAGTCTGCAGCATGAGCCGAGACAGGCCATTTGTGTGGAAAAGCCACTGAAAGTGGCTTGGGTGAGCCAGCAAGTTGGTTGGGATAGGGCCTCAGAATCACTAGAGCTAGGTGAATGGTGTTAGACAAGTTGATGAAGACTCAGACCTGATACCTGCCTGTGCCTGCAGGCTAGGTAGGAGGAGGATCAATGGCTTCTGCCAGTCTGGGAGAAAGCTGCCTCTCCAGCCCTCGCCCTAAAGCCAGACAGTTCAGTTCCTTCCTATGTGTCCCTGCTGTTTTCCCAGCTGCTTCCCTAGGACTGGAGCTCAGAGCAAGTGAGTCTATTAGTGAGGAAGTACATGTGTTGGTCCTCTA
>NW_006285312.1:1270040-1272626 GCF_000327345.1 Myotis davidii
CACTCCGCCACAATCTTCACTAGTTTTCACAGCAGAAGTTATGGGGATTTCTCTTTTGGGCCTGGAGCCCTGGGCTGGGGAGCCTGGTGAAGAGCTGGGACCCCTTGTTCCTCAGGGGGACCCCTGCCTCGGAGATATTCCTCCCAATTTTTAACCACCACACATGGATGTGGTACCAGCCTGTTTCATGTCTCCGCCCCTCCTACCAACACATTACTGTTTTGAAAAAGAGTGGCTTAGAATTTCTTTCACATTCCAAAATTACCCACAGAAGACCTCTCGGAGTTCTATTTTGATTAGCAATATATATTACTGTGAATAATACTGGTTTTGTCAAGTTTTGTTTAGCCATGGAAGAAAGATCTAATATTTTATTGATATTAGCTAGGCTAATTTCTGAGCCATGTGTTTACTAATTTTTCAAGTTTAAATTTACTTGAACTTCAGAAAGTCTGAGGTTATAATCAGAACATTTTGATATTCCAAAGACAATATTTTTGTTCAGTTTGTTAATCAAAAGCTAGATAGTTTTTTAAAATGTATTGTTGACAGTATTACAGATGTCCCCCATTTTTTCCCCATCTGCCCCCACCAAACAGCCCCTGCCCCACCTCAGACCTTCACCATACTATTGTCTGTGTTATTGGACTATGCATATATGCATATATTCTTTGGTTAATCTCTTCCTATACCCCCCCCCACCCTCCCTCCCTCAGATCTATCATTTGTTCCATGCATCCATGCCTCTGGACCTAATTTGTTCATTATTTTCATTAGATTCCACATACAGGTGAGATCATGTGATATTCGTCTTTCTCTAACTGGCTTATATTGCTTAGAATAATAATTTTCAGGTCCATACTTGTTGTTGCAAAGGTTAAGAGCTCCTTTTTACAGGCATACAGTATTCCATTATATAAATGTACTACAGCTTTTTCTATTCACTCACCTTCTGATGGGCACTTGGGCTGTTTCCAGATCTTAGCTATTGTAGTAACACTGCTGTGAACGTAGGGGTGCATATATTCTTTCTGATTGGTGTTTCAGGATTCTTCAGATGTATTCTCAGAAGTGGGATTGTTGGGTGAAATGGCAGTCATATTTTTAATTTTTTGAGGAAACTCAATACTGTTTTCCACAATGGCTACACCAATCTGCATTCCATCAGCAGTGTGCTAGCGTTCCCTTTTCTCTATATCCTTGCCAGCACTTGTTTGTTGATTTATAGATGGTAGCCATTTTGGCAGGTGTAAGGTGGTACCTCATTGTAGTTTTAATTTTAATCTCTCTGGTGATAAGTGACATTGAGCATGTTTTCATGTCTATAGGCCATCTGTATGTACTCTTTGGAGAACTATATTTAGGTCCTCTTTATTTTTTTAATTGGATTGTTTGGTGTGGGGTTTCTTTTATGTTAAGTTGTATGACTTTTTAAAAATTTGGATATTAACCTCTTATCAAATGTATTATTAGCTAATATCTCCCCTAGAGGAGGATTGTCTTTTCATTTTGTTGATGGTTTCCTTTGCTATGCAAAAACTTTTCAATTTAATGTAGTCCCATTTGTTTATTTTTTTCTTTTGTTTCTCTTGCCTGAAGAGGTATATTAAAATATATCAACTAGGAGCAATGTCAGAGAGTTCACTGCCTATATTTTTATTTATTTATTTATTTTTGCTGTTTAAATTAAATCTTTATTGTTCAGATTATTACAGTTGTTCCTCTTTTTCCCCCAATGCTCCCCTCCACCCAGTTCCCACCCCACCCTCCGCTCTTACCTCCTTGCCCCACTGTCCTCATCCATAGGTGTATGATTTTTATCCAGTCTCTTCCTGCACCCCCCACACCCTCCCCCCCCCAGAATAGTCAGTCCACTCCCTTTCTGTGCCCCTAATTCTATTATATTCACCAGTTTATTCTGCTCATCAGATTATTTATTCACCTGATTTTTAGATTCACTTGTTGATAGATGTGTATTTGTTGTTCATAATTTGTATCTTTACCTTTTTCTTCTTCTTCCTCTTCTTAAAGGGTACTTTTCAGCATTTCATATAATACTGGTTTGGTGGTAATGAACTCCTTTAGCTTTTTCTTATCTGTGAAGCTCTTTATCTGACCTTCAATTCTGAATGATAGTTTTCCTGGGTAAAGTAATCTAGGTTTAGGTTCTTGCTATTCTTCACTTTGAATATTTCTTGCCACTCCCTCTGGCCTGCATAGTTTCTGTTGAGAAATCAGCTGACAGTCATATGGGTACTCCCTTGTAGGTAACTGACTATCTTTCTCTTGCTGCTTTTAAGATTCTCTCTTTGTCTTTTGCTCTTGGCATTTTAATTATGATGTGTCTTGGTGTGGTCCTCTTTGGATTCCTTTTGTTTGGGGTTCTCTGTCCTTCCTGGACTTATAAGTCTATTTCTTTCACCAGATAGGGGAAGTTTTCTGTCATTATTTCTTCAAATAGGTTTTCAATATCTTGCTCTCTCTCTTCTTCTGGCACCACTATAATTTGGATGTTGGTATGCTTGAAGTTGTCCCAGAGGCTCCTTACACTATCTTCATATTTTTGGATTCTTTTTTCTTTTTATT
>NW_006285312.1:1273015-1276645 GCF_000327345.1 Myotis davidii
GAATGCAAGCTGCTGTGAGGCCTGTGGCCAGCTGCAGTTTGTTAGGTAATTTTCAGATTGCAAAGGGCCAGGCATTTCATATGCAAAAGCCAGCGCACAGCTTGGGTGGGTCAGGGGTCTCAGGCGATCAACAGGGCGGAGCAAGCAGCTATGGCTGCTCCTCGGTCCTACCCTAAGAGGCACCAAGTCTCAGTGTCCTGCGGTAATCGCTGCAAGCACCTCTGAGAGAAAGCTGCCCTCGAGTTCCGACTGATGCCAGACAGTGCAGTTTCTTCCTGTATGAGTCTGGGTCCCCAGACACTCACCCGAAACTGGAGTAGAGCAGTTGGGAACTTGAGACTCCCTCCCAATTGAAAAGGACAACCACATCCTCAGTTGCCAGCCCTTTCCAGTGTGCACCTCCGTACCTCTGCACTTTACTTCCGCACCTCCTCTGAGTCTCAGTGTGCTTTTCTCTTTCCTTCTAGTTGTAGAATTTCCACTCAGCCAGCCTTCCTGTGGTTCTGGATGATGTCCGTTTTGTCTTTTAGTTGTATTTTTGAAGTGGTTGGGTGAGGCAGCAATTTCTGGTGTTTTCCTATGCTACCATCTTGGTTTCTCCTCTCACTGCCTATATTTTTTCCTAGGAGTCTTAAGATCTTGGGTTTCCATTTAAGTCTTCAATCTAATTTTAGTTTTTTCTTGTATACTAGAGGTCCGGTACACAGATTTGTGCACTGGTGGGGTCCCTCGGCCTGGCCTGCACCCTCTTGCAATCCAGGACCCCTCCAGGGATGTTAGACTGCCGGTTTCGCCCAATCCACCAGGCACAAATCCGTGCATTGGGCCTCTAGTATGCATATAAGATCTTTGGTTAATGACCTCCTGCCCTCTCCTTACTCTCCCTCCCTCTTAAGATTCATCAGTCTGTTCCATGTTTCCCTGCCTGTGCATTGAGCATCTGCCCCTTGATGGTCAGTGCGTATCATAGCTACTGGTCAAATGGTCGCTTAGGCTTTTATATATACTGATATACTGGTTATATATATATATATAGATGGTGTAAAAAGGTGGTCTAGTTTCATTATTTTTGCATGTATCTGTTCAGTTTTCCCAGCACCATTTATTGAATAGACTGTTTTTACCCTGTTCCCTCCTTCATCGTATATTAATTGGCCATATAGACAAAGGTTTACTTCTAGGCTCTCTATTATTTTTCATTGACCTATATGTCTGTTTTTATGCTAACCTCATGCTGTTTTGATTACTATACTCTGGTAGTATAGTTTGATATCTGGCAGCCTGAAACCTTTAACTTTGTTCTTTTTCAAGATTGATGTCACTATTTAGGGTCTTTTGTGGTTCTATATACATTTTAGGATTATTTATTCTAGTTCTGTGAAATACACCATTCGTATTTTGATAGAGATTGTTTTGGGTAGTATGGACATTTTAATGATGTTAATTCTTCCTATTCATGAGCACCATATGTGCTTCTATATATTTGTATCTTCAGTTTCTTTTTTTATTATTATAATTTTCCAAGTACAGTGTTTTACCTCTTTGGTTAAATTTCTTTATTTTTAACTTTTTATGCAATTGTAAATGGGATTGTTTCCTTAATTTTTCTTTCTGATAATTCATTAGTAGTGTAAAAATAATGCAACTCACTTCTGAATATTTATTTTGTGTCCTACTACTTTACTGAATTCACTTATCAGTTCTAGCAGTTTTTTGGTGGAATCTTTAGGGTTCTTTATATACCATATCACATCGTCTGTAAATAATGGACAGTTTTACTTATTTCCAATTTGGATGCCTTTTATTTCTTCTTGTCTTGATGTTGTGGCTAGAATTTCCAATACAATGTAGAATAAAAGTGAAAGTGGACATCCCTGTCCTATTCCTGATCTTAAGGGAAATGCTTTTAGTTTTTCCCCAATGACAATGATGTTAACTTGGGTTTCTCAGATATTGCCTTTATTTTGTTGACATATGTTTCCTCTATTTCCACTTTGCTGAGAGTTTTTATCATAAATAAATGCAGGATTTTGTGAAATGCTTTTTTTCACATTGATATGAAAATCTATTGATATGATCATATGATTTTTATCCTTGATTTTGTTTATGTGGTGTATCATATTAATTGATTTGCGGATATTACACCACCTTGCATACCAAGAATAATTTCCATTTGGTCATGGTATATGATGTTTTTTTAAAATGTTTTTTAAAAATATATGTTTTTATTGATTTTTTACAGAGAGGAAGGGAGAGGTATAGAGAGTTAGAAACATCAATGAGAGAGAAACATCGATCAGCTTCCTCCTGCACACCCCCTACTGGGGATGTGCCTACAACCAAGGTACATGCCCTTGACCGGAATTGAACCTGGGACCCTTCAGTCTGCAGGCCGTCGCTCTATCCACTGAGCCAAACCAGTTAGGGCTATGATGTTTTTAATGTATTGCTGAATGTCGTTTGCCGATTTTTTTTTTTTATGTGTGTGTGTGGTAGAAAGGTGTATTTGCATGAAATTATATCCCTTGGTTTCCAAAGTCCCATTTCCCTTAAATCAATCCTGGAAAATGTGCAGCTGGGGCTTCAGCAGAGCTAAAAGCAAAGCCAGTGTCCAGACTTTCCATTCCATGGTGGAATTGAGTACTGCAGAGCATCAGGCTAATAGTAGATTTTGCTGATATTTTGTTGAGAACTTTTGCATCTGGGTTCATCAGGAATATTGGTCTGTCGTTTCTTTCTTTGTAGTGTCTTTGTCTGGTTTTGGAATTAGAATAAAGCTGGTCTCATAAAATGAGCTTGGGAATCTTCCCTTCTTTTGTATTTTGTGGAGTAGTTTGAAGAAGTATAGGTATTAATTTTTCTTTGAATGTTTGGTAAAATTAACCTGTGAAGTCATCTGGTCTAGGACTTGTTTGTTGGGAGTTTTTTTTTTATTTGCTGCTTCGATTTTGTTAATTGTAATTAGTATGTTCAGATTTTGTTTCTTCTTGGTTCAGTTTTAGAAGATTGTATGTTTCTAGGAATTTATCCATTCTAGGTTGTCCAATTCGTTGGCATATAGTTGTTCATAATATTTTATTGTAACCCTTTGTATTTCTGTGGTATCAGTTGTTATTTCTCCTTTTTCATGTCTTATTTACTTGAGTCCTCTCTCTTTTTATGAGTCGGTTAAATGTTTATCAATCTTGTTTATCTTTTTAAAGAACCAACTCTTGGTTTCATTGATCTTTTGCTTTGTTATTTTATTACTAGAGGCCCTGTACATGAAATTTGTGCACTGGGGGTAAGGGGGTCCCTCAGTCCGGCCTGCGCCTTCTCGTAGTCCAGGACCCCTAAGGGGATGTCCGACTGCCGGCTTAGGACAGTCAGACATTCCTCTCGCAATCTGGGATCCCTTGCTCCTTACCCCCCACCTGCTCGCTTTTTACTGCTCAGCTCACTGCTCCTTAGTGGCAGGCTCCTTACCGCAGAGGCTCCCGCCACCACCGCTGCACTCACCAGCCATGAGCCCGGCTTCTGGCTGAATGGCACTCCTCCTGTGGGAGCGCACTGACCACCAGGGGGCAGCTCCTGCATTGGGCGTCTGCCCCCTGGTGGTCAGTGTGTATGGTAGTGGCAGGGCGTTCTGGT
>NW_006285312.1:1276672-1283317 GCF_000327345.1 Myotis davidii
AAGGGGCAGCTCCTGCATTGAGCGTCTGACCCCTGGGGGGCAGTGCGCATCAGAGCGACCGGTTGTTCTGATCATTCTGCCATAACGGTCGCTTAGGCTTTTATTATATAGATTTTTTAAAAAATTGATATCAGAGAGGAAGGGAGAGGGAGAGAGATCATTGATCAGCTGCGTCCTGCACACCCCCTACTGGGGATCAAGCCTGCAACCCAGGCATGTGCCCTGGACTGGAATCAAACTAGGGACCCTTCAGTCTGCAGGTTAGGGCTTTTTTTTTAAGACTCTATTTTGTTTATTTCCACTCTGATCTTTATTTCCTTCTTTCTACATAAAACCTTGATATAGCAGTCTAGTTCAGGTGAGAGGTTGTCCGTTAAAGCCAAAAGTTCATTATAGAATAAAGTAGGTTTTCCAAATGCGTGTGTTAAAATTTGATAAATTAGTTAACTTGTTTTTGTAGACACATTTGTGTAATTAAAATTAAGCATGTTTGAAAAGTTTAATTTCACAGAAATGTTTTCTATACGTATTACTGTAATTTTTAATTCATATTGAATAGATCGAAATGTGTTCCTTCACCAGTCACCATGAGTAAACAAATGCACACGGGTGGAGTGTGACTTAGTGCTCATTGAAACATCAACCACTGCAGAGCTCTAGCTGGTTTGGCTTAGAGTGTTGGCCTGTGGACTGAAGGGTCTCAGTTTTGTTCCAAAGGCGGTTGCAGGTTCCATCCCCAGCCCTGGTGGTCAGGGTATATGCGGAGGCAACCAATTCATGTGTCTCTCTCATAATTATCTTTCTCTCTCTCTGTCTCTTCCCCTCCCTTCCACTCTCTCTAAAAGAACAATACAAAACAGCAACAAAAAAACTGCTGCAGAAAGTTACACCATGGGACAACAGAACTAATTACCGTGCATGATACAGTGCAATCACATGCTAATCATTCGCCAAATGTTATTTATGAACAGTGACTCTTGAATTTAAATATGTAGACTGTAGTTGTAGATATGTAATACTTATTTATGTCGATGAAAAGACTACAGTGTTTTTTCCAGCATATGGTTTATTTGCTAAAATTTAAAATTAACAGTGAATTAAAAAAAAAACCTGCTCATTAATTGTAAGCAAATCTTGGTTAAAAGTATTTAAAAATTAACAGGGTGTTATTTTTCACATATGACATACAGACTGGAAATTTTGTCCATTATATCTGAAATTTGTTAAATCAGTGTCTGTAAAATCAAGGATTTACTGTACTCACTTTGGTCTTTGTTCTTTTTCTCATTAAATGTAAGGTTAAATTGTTTATTTGAGATTTTTCTTGTTTCTTAAGTTTGGCCTGTAAGGCTATGAATTTTCCTCTTAGGACTACTTTTGCTATGTCCCATAGACTTTTTGTTGTGTTTTTATTAAATTTTTGAGATTTTACAGCTCAATGCTAGACCATGCCAAATGCACCAAGCTAAAATGGGGTGGGGGTGGGGGGCGGGGAGGTAATGTGGCTTGGGGCTTAATCTTTATCCTCTGTTAATCTGGACACTCTGTCTTTACATCCTGTGACTGCATACCCTTTATCTATAGTGTCCTTATTCTGGTTAGATACAGGTGTTGGCTGACTTTTTCTTAAAGGGCTAGATATCAAATATTTTAGTTTTGCAGGCCATATGATCTCTGTCCCAACTAACTTGGCAATACTATTATAGTATGGCAAAAGCCAGAAACAATGTGAATGAGAGTGGCCATGCTCCAATTAAACTTTATTTATAGAAACAGACAGTGAGCGGAATTTGGCCCATGGATTGTAGTTTATCAACCTCTGGTCAAATAAAACCTCCAGAGTATTTTTCACTGGAATTGCCAGACTTTGACAATGTTCTTCATAGTAAATTTTTTGTATGCCACATAATCTTCACATTTTGTGTAAATCTGTCTAGCATTTTTTTGCAAATGTTATAACAGACAAATATTCAAATGCTTAGTTTTATTTATGAATTTTGTAGGTAGTTACTGACAGCTATGCCTACCCATTCTTTTAAGTCATGGTTTATCGCTAGCATAATTGCCAAATTCAGGAAGTACTTTTTATACTCTGTATTTTACTTACCTATTCCTTAGGATTTGATATTGAATATTGTGTTTTTCCTTAAATTGTGTTTTCCTCATGTCTTCCTATTATTATACTCTCTCCTGGTTCTCCTAATGCTCTAGGTCATTTTTAGTCACTTCATGGAATCCTTCTCTATAATCATTTTTCAGAATACTTGCCCTGAGTTTTTATTCATGACCATAGTTTTTAGAACCATACTTCTAAATTCACATTATAGACCCATTTAAAACCTTCAGATTTTAATTTTTGGCTGCTTTGTAATACCTTAACTAATAAAAAAATAATAAAAATAAAAATACTTTGAATTAATTTTTGGCTGCTTATTAAACAGAATTATCTGTGTGGCTCAGATATATGTGAAAATTCAACATGTCAAAAGTAAGCTCAATCATCTATTGTTTCTTCCATGTTCTTTGTCCCATGTATGGCCTCACCATCTACTCAGTAATTCTAGAAACCTAGGAGTCAGTCATGCTTCCTTCATTATTCAGTCACTTATCAAATCTGTCTATTTTTCATTTTTTTAAGGAACCTCCCTATTATTTTCCTTAGTAACTGCACCAGTTTGCAGTCCCACCTAAATTCCCTTTTCTCCACACCCTGCCAACACTTACTTGTAGATTTATTGATGACAGCCATGCTGATGATATCTAATTGTGTATGATGTTTTTAATGTATAGCTGAATTTGGTTTGCTAATATTTTGTTGAGGATTTTTTGTATGTTTTCTCACCACTAATAATGACCTGAAATTTTGGGGGGTAATTTCTTTGTCTTGTTTTGGAATCAGAGTAATACTGGCCTTGTAAAATAAGCTTGGAGTCTTCAAGTCTCTTGACTTTTTTAGAATAGTTTGAGAAAAAAAGGTATTGATTATTTGAACCTTTGGTAAAATTCACCTGTGAAGCTATCTGATCCAGGACTTTTGTTTGTTGGGACTCTTTTTAAGAATAATTTTTAATTTTTCAATTACTGTTGACATACAATATTATCTTAGTTTCAGGTTTACAATCCAGTGATTAGACATTTATATAACTAATGAAGTGATCACCCCAATAATTCAAGTACCATTATAACACTATGTATAGTTATTACAATGTTATTGACTATATTTCCTATGCTGCACTCTACATTCCCATGACTATTCTGTAACTACCAATTTGTACCTTTTTATCCCTTCATCTTTTTACCACATTTCCTGAACACCTCTCCCATCTGGCAACCATCAAAATGGTCATTATAAGTCTGTTTCTGCCCTACCTGTTTGTTTTTTAGATTCCACATAAAGTGAAATCATAAGGCGTTTGTTTTCTCTGTCTCGCTTATTTTACTCAGCATAATATTTTCTAGGTCCACCCATGTTGTTGCATATGGCAAGGTATCTTTTTTTGTTGTTGTTAATCCTCACCTGAGGATATTTTTTCCATTGATTTTTTCAGAGAGAGTGGAAGGGAGGGAGAAAGGAGAGAGAAGAGGAGAGGAAAGACACATACAGAGAGAGATACACAAATCAATAGGTTGCCTCCTGCATTCGCCCCTACTTGGGCTACACATCATACCTGCAACCCAGGTACATGCCCTTGACTGGGAATTGAACCCATGATCCTGCAGTGAGTAAGCTGATGCTCTAACCGCTGAACTATGCTGGCCACGGCAAGGTTTCTTTTCTTTTTTATGGTTGAATTACACATTTGATTGTAAATTGCTGGGTCTTCATTGTCTCTTGTTATTGCCTTTGCTTTAAAGATACCATTCTATTCCCAATCAGGTTGTGGGCTTGATTCCCAGTAAAGGGTATGCAGGAGTCAACCGAGCGATCTCTCTCTCTCTCTCTCTCTCTCTCTCTCTCCTTTCATCTCTCCCTCTAAAATCAATAAAAACTTAAAAAAGAAAAGTGTTATATGATTCCACTTATGAGAGGTATCTAAAATAAAGTAGTCAAATTCATAGAAACAGAAAATTATGAAAGGGTGCTTATCAGGGGATGGACACCAGGAGAAAAGGGAAGTGTTTTGTTTTTTTTAAATCCTTACCCAAGGATATGTTTTCCACTGATTCAAGAGAAAGAGAGAGAAACATCAATCGGTTGACTCATGCACCCACTCTGACTGTGGATAGAACCTGGGTAATTGCCCTGACTAGAAATCAAACTAGCAACCCTTGGGTGCACAGAATGATGCACTAACCAGCGAGCCACACTGGCCAGGACAGAAGTGTTTTAAAATGGGTATAGAGTTTCAGTTTTGCAAAATGAGAGGTTCTGGAGACCTGTTTCACAACAATACAATACAATACATTTAATATTCTTGAACTGTACATTTAAAAATGGTTAACATGATAAATGTTATGTATTTTAACCACACTTAAAAAAAAGTTTACTTAAGGGTGCAGCTTTATTTAGGCAGATAGATCCCAAAGAAGGACTAGAGAAGGGTCTTATCCACAGATGCTCAGTTCCTTCTTGTAAATTGATTAACCAAGTAAGTTTTTGCTATTGGCCTAGGGAGGAGTAAGTGAATGGAAAGGAAAAGAGGCTAGGGATATTGTTCAAAGGGAGGTCTCTCCGCATGAAAATTTGAGGAATAGGGAATACTATACATATACACGCACAAAATTTAAATATCTGTGTATATAGAAAATTTTAAAATTGTTATCAAAGACTAAATATTGATAATGTTAAAATATAATAGTAAAAGTAGGATAACTATACATTTATTGGTAAAAACTGTGTGAGCCATGTCCCATGTGGTTCAGAGTTCGGGATCTGAAGAAGGGCTGTGCACAAATGACAGAGATGAAACAAGATATAATATTTGGAAATATTGGGGGCCAGGTGGGAAGCCCAACGCAAGGGGAAGGACTTCCACTGGTGCCCAGGCCTTGCCAACCTTTTATTCAATTTTGGATACACATATAGCTCTTAGTCAGGCAGGCAATTCTGTAACAGACTACCTTAAAGGTCAGTAAAGATTTATTCTGAGACTTTGGTCAGGAAATTGCTTGAGCTAGCATTGTCTCGACTAAACAATCGATGCATAGCTCTGGCCCTTGCTAGGGCTCAAGGTTCATCAGCGTTCCGGGCTCCTGGTTTACACTTCTCTTAATAGTGAAGACAATGGGTACCTTCCAACAGTAAAAGCAAGATAACTATACATTTATTGGTAACAAAAACTTAAATGCCAAAGACAAAAAGCATGTGATTTCCAAAATATAAATAAAAAATAAGGTAATCAGAATTTAAACTTATGAACATAGCCCTAGCTGGTTTGGTTCAGTGGATAGAGTGTCAGCCTGCAGACTGAAGGTTCCTGGATTCGATTCTGGTCAAGGGCACATGCCCGGGTTGTGGGCTCAGTCCCTGGTAGGAGGCATGTAGGAGGTAGTTGATCAATGATTATCTCTCATCATTGATGTTTCTTCTATCTCTCCCTCTTCCTCTCTGAAATCAATAAAACTATATTAAAAATAAACTTGTGAGCATATTTTTCTATTTAAGTGTAAAATCAGGTTTATCATTTGTTAGGTAGCTATATTGTTAAAGAAGACATTTCAGGGACTGATAATAGAAAAAAATTGGTATAACTTTTTGCACAATAACAATAGTTTTTAAGATGATTATGACAGTTGATCAGGTCATTTCTCTTTTTGTATGCATCTTATGGGAATAATGTAATATGCAAGCAGACTTTTGCACACTAGCACACTATGGTCATTTAATGCTTTATAACGGGTGGGGGACGCACAGCTCATGGGCCGTATGAGGCCTGCGAAATCATTCATTCTGGCCCTGCCAAGGCATTAGAGGTGAGTTAATTAAATGTTTGACCAAAAATAGCAGACTACTTTAATAATTTTGTATAACCTGTGATTGATAAATATCCAAATGGCTCTTGACAGAAAAAAGGTTTCCCACACCTACTTTATAATCATGAGAAATAGAAACAGCCTAATATTCACCAACAATATCTTCAGTTAGTTGTAGTATTTCTATAAAATATAAAACGTAATACAACATTTAAGATCAAATTTAAAATCTATATAATAAAAGCATAAGTGACCATCATGGCGAACGACTGGTCACTATGATGCGCACTGACAGCCAGGGGGCAGATGCTTAATGCAAGAGCTGCCCCCTGGTGGTCAATGCGCTCCCACAGGGGGAGTGCCGCTCAGCTAGAAGCCGGGCTTATGGCTGGTGAGTGCGGTGGCAGTGGTGGGAGCCTCTCCTCCAAGGCAGCGCTAAGGAGCAGCGAGCAGGCGGTGGTAAGGAGCGAGGGGCCCTGGACTGCGAGAGGGATGTCTGACTGATGGCTATCCCCTGAGGGGTCCCGGACTGTGAGAGGGCACAGGCTGGGCCCTGTGTTGAGTCAAATTAAGAAAAAAAAAAGCTTTATATAAAGGTATGCTATTTCATAACCATTGGGCCTTGAAGAGAGAAAGCCAGATAGCCAGTCTTGTGTATACATGCTACTTATATTTTTATATTAAATCACTACGTTATTCTTAATGATTTCTCACAACACTACTGTGAATTAG
>NW_006285312.1:1284009-1288095 GCF_000327345.1 Myotis davidii
GAGGGGTCCCAGGTTCGATTCCGGTCAAGGGCATGTACGTTGGTTGCGGGCACATCCCCAGTGGTGGGTGTGCAGGAGGCAGCTGATCAGTGTTTCTCTCTCATCGATGTTTCTAACTCTCTATCTCTCTCCCTTCCTCTCTGTAAAAAAATCAATAAAATTTGAAAAAAAAAAAGAAAATACGTAAAAGTTCAATAATGAAAATAAAAATTACCTGTTCTCTCACTACACAAATTCTTTTCTTAAAAGAAATTTATTAGAAAATTAAACATTTTAAAGTATACATTCAGTGCCATTTAGTAGTACACTTGCAGTGTCTTGCAACCATTGTTGCTCTGTGTATTTCCAAAGTATTTGCATTACCCCCAAAGGTGATACTATACCCACTAAGCAGTCACTCCTCACTCCCCCTCCATAGCTGCTGGCAACCACTAATCTACTTTCTGTCTCTGGGTTTGCCTCTTACGGACATTTCATATCAATGGAATCATACGATGTGTGACCTTTTGTGTCTGGCTTATTTCAGCATAATGTTTTCAAGGTTCAGTCATGTATCAGTACTTCATTTTTATGGCTGAGTAATATTGCATTGTATTGGTGTATGACATTTTATTGATCCATTCTTCAGTTGATGAATACTGAGTTGTTTCCACCTTTTGCCTATTGTGAATTGTGTTGCTGTGAACAAGTACTTGTACTTGCTTGAATACCTGCTTTCAGCTCTTTGGGGCACACACCAAGGAGTGCAATTGCTGGGTCATATGATAATTCTATGTTTAACTTTTTGAGAAACCACTAAATTGTTTTCCACAGCAATGCACCATTTTGCCCATCAACAATGTACAAGGGTTCCAATATCTCCACATCCTCACCAGCTTTTGTTATTCTGTGTTCTTTTAAAAAAATATATTACAGCCATGAAATCTTTTAAAAATATAATTTATTATAACACATATGTGTTAATTATTTTTAAAAGTTCTGCCTACTTTATCCCTCCCCAATATTTAAAAGTGGTTGGATGTGTTCTTTGGGGGCAAATTGGTTGAAAGCAGTGATTTTCAAACTTTTGGATCTCAGGACCTCTTTATACTTTTAATATTTCTAGAGAAACAAACTGTAGGAACAAATACTATAAAAGTTTGTATCTATGTGTGTTATATCTTTGGTATTTACTGTACTAGAAATTAAAAACAGAAATATGAAAATAACTTTTCCCAAACACATACACATACAAAGTAATGAAAAGGGTGAATAATTTTCTCTTTGCACAAATCTCTTTAACTTCCGCCATAATAGAAGGCTGTTGGATTCTCACATCAGATCCTCATTATCACATATCATCCATGTAGCCTTCGGAAAACTTCCTTATGCACTTACGAGAGAATAAGAGTGAAAGAGGCAAATAATGTCTTAGATTTATTCTCTGGGACCTAGGAGATCAGAGTTGGAGAAATGTTGGTTTTATGATTTGTTCCTGGCAAAATTAGGAGTGAACTTTCAACAATTTCTCATTCATACCTTAGGGAAGTAGAGTTGGTTGTTTATGCCCCCAAATACAAAACATTCAAGAAAAGTACTATTTGGGTCAAAGATGAACCCTTTTTAAGAATCAAAGATGAAAAAGAAATTCTTTTATATAATCACTATATTGATGTTACTATACTAAAGCAAAATGAACATCTATATAATGTCAATTTTAAGAAAACATTTCATTTTGCTCAATTGGTTAATACAGATGGGACAAGAAGAAAATGGTTAGAAACTAAGATAAAGCCAGGCATAAAGGTAGCACATAAAATCCTATCTAATAAATGGTTAATATGCAAATTAACTGTCATTCTGTCACAAAGATGGTGGTGCCCATAGCCACAAGATGGCAGCGCCCAGTCCTTTCAGCCCTGCCGGAGTCCCCAAGTCCTGGGGGTGCGGGGGCGGCTGCTGAGAGTGGACAGCATGAGCAGCCTGATGGAATGCTTCCACCCTGGTGGCTGTAAAGCAGGAGCATTCCACCCCAGCTGTGGAGGGCCTCTGGGTAGCGGGCATGGAGTGGCAGGGTTGGGGGGAACGCTTGTGTTGTTGCCCTAGTGACGAAAGCGTTCTGCACCTCTGGGCCATGGAGAGCCTCTGGGCAGTGGGTGCGGAGCAGCCAGGTCCCGCAGAGAGCTACTGGCACACAGATTCGTGAACAGGGCTACGAGTCTATAATAATAAAAGCTTAATATGCTAATTAGACCAGACATCCTTCCAGACGACCTTCCAGACAAAGCTGGGGCTGCAAGGGCCAAGCCCCTTACATGAATTTTGTGCATTGGGCCTCTAGTACATTCCATATAGTTTGCGGAGCAGCCAGGTCCCGCAGAGAGCTACTGGCGCACAGATTCGTGCACAGGGCTACGAGTCTATCATAATAAAAGCTTAATATGCTAATTAGACCAGACATCCTTCCAGACGACCTTCCAGACAAAGCTGGGGCTGCAAGGGCCAAGCCCCTTACATGAATTTTGTGCATTGGGCCTCTAGTACATTCCATATAGTTCCATATAGGTTTTAGAAATGGGAGAAAACTACAGTGTTTTCAATGCGGAAAAGAATTTATGAAATGTTTTTAAACTAGAGGCCCAGTGCACGAATTCATGCATTGGTGGGGTCTGGCTGGCCTGCCCAGGTTGGGGCCGGTTGGCCGAGCTGGCTTGGGAGTAGTGGTCATGAGAAGGGAGGGGGGCAATTGGGGGCAGGGCCTGCCAGTGAGGAGGGACCTGGAGAAGACCCACTGAGCTGGAGCTAAGCATGGGCCTCAGGCTTCCCAGGGAGGATGGCCTCAGCAAAGAAACAGAAAGCACCAGAAGGCTCTGCAAACAGGCCTGAGCTCCCTTTGGCCAGGCAGACTCAGGGCTGGTGTCTCTGTGTGTACATTAGACACAGCCCGGCACTCACCTTTGTCTGTTGGTTGTATCCATTGCATTGAAAAACTTGTTTCCCTTCTCTTTAGGCCCTTACAACAAATACAGGCCTATTGGAAGATGCGGGCCCCAGTGACAGAGCCAGGCCTCACAGTCACCTGGAATTTAGGCCTAAGACAACTGGTAGCAATCTCCACAGAACAGAACACACTGTTTTAGAGTCTTAATCCTCCCCTAAAATGTGCCCAGCTGCTCCTCTTTAGATGGGATAGACTGAACTAAGGAACCAAAGACCCGAGTTTCCTTTGGTATGGGATCCACTGGGAGCTGGCTGGTGGCAAGGCCCCTCACAGGTGGCTGCATTACCCCCAAGCTCGGTGTGCTCTGAGCTGGTCTGTTTCTGGCGGTGCCAGGTCCTTGGCTGCTGGTCAGGCAGCAGGTCCACAGAGTTCCTCTCTACTGCCTACCTGGCATCCCGAGCAGTACCCTCCGGCCCCACATACCAGGAGGCTGTTGCTAGAGCCAGGACTTGGAGAGCAAGGGAGCTGGCCTGTGCGGAGAGGGACCCGCAGGTGGCCAGTCTGCGCCCCCCACCTCGCTTCTCAGTCTCAGTCTCGCTTGCGTGGATCTGGCCAAAGCCCGCTGCCCGAGATTGGAGCCATGTGGGGAGGGTTGCAGCGGGGAGAGGGTCGCCCTGACCTAGCCTTTGGTGATGATCATCTTGGTGCCCAGCTGCTTGAATTTGCCCCACAGAGCCCTAATCTCAAGCTGCACGCTCACGCTAGCTACCTTTTCGTTCTTCTTTACCAGCACCTTGGCAGCCCCAGCTCCAGCCCCACAACTGGCCCTGGGGCCCTCAGGCTCGGCAGTGGCGCTGGTGGCAGCCCCTATAGCCAGAGCATCCACTGTAATGGTCGCTGGTCTTTTATTATATAGACTAGAGGCCCAGTGCACAAAAAATTTGTGCACCGGGGGCGAGAGGGGGTCCCTCAGCCCGGCCTGTGCCCTCTCACAGTCTCGGACCCCTCGGAGGATGACCATCTGCTGGCTGAGGCCTGCTCCCCAAAGGATTGGGCCTAAGCTGGCAATCAGACATTTCTCTGGCAGCCCAGCAGCCCTCAGGGGATGTCCACTTGCCAGTGGGGAGCAGACCTAAGCTGCAGTCCAACATTTTTATCTCTCTGAG
>NW_006285312.1:1288653-1290364 GCF_000327345.1 Myotis davidii
AAGAAGCGTGTCAGAGGTATGGTTAATTACCACATTTGTCTGTTATTAGATAGGACTAGAGGCCTGATGCATGAAGATTCGTGCAAGAATAGGCCTTCCTTCCCCTGGCTGCCAACACCGGCTTTGCTCCGGCCGGAGCCGCCTTTCTGCCTTTGCTCTGGCCCGGAGCCACCTTCCATCTTCGTGAGCTGCCCAGAGGCCCAGAGTGGCCAGGGTGGGGTGGAATGCCTGCCTCATCGCCTGGCCACCGCCGTCATTGTCACATCAATTTGCATATTCCCTCGTTGGCTGTGGGCACAGCCATCATTGTCACGAAGTGATGGTCAATTTGCAGATTCCGTCTTTATTTTATAGGATTACCTCATCCCCAGCAATTTTAAAGTACAGTGCCACTTTTGAAAATCTGCTTATTCACCTTTCCAAGGAAAATAATCTTGTATGTGTAATACCAGTTCAGTTTTACTTGTGAATTAACTTGCTAACAATTATTACATCAACTTTATCAAAGCTTATTAAACTTAATACTTTATTATATTTATCAAGAATTAAGTGATTATTCTGATGGTTAAAAATGCTAGAATTTGCCCTGACCGGTGTGGCTCAGTGGATAGAGTGTCAGCCTGTGGACTGAAGGGTCCCGGGTTCGATTCCGGTCAAGGGCATGTACCTTGGTTGTGGGCACATTCCCAGTAGGGGGTGTGCAGGAGGCAGCTGATCACTGTTTCTCATCGATGTTTCTAACTATCCCTCTCCCTTCCACTCTGTAAAAAAAAAAATCAAAATACATTTTTTAAAAAATGCTAGAATTTGCATTTCATAACAATCTGAAGAAAAGAGTGTAGCACTGCAACACCCAGGAGACCAGAGAGATCTAGCTTTGGTGTTGTGGCTGGATTCCTACAGGCTTGGCCAGCCACGTACTTCTTGCTCCTGGGTGGAGGGGAGTGTGGACTCTTGGGAAGTGATTAACAGATTTTGACTTGGGAGATAGAAGAACTCTAGTCTGGTGTTGGAATGGGTTTGTTTGTGAAAGGTACTTAAATTCTCCTTTTCCACTTGTTAATATTCCAGAATTAGTATATATGGGTCACAATTACTATACCTCCTTTTATTGCTCATCACAGATAATGCTTTCTTTTAATAAATTGAAGGTTTGTGGCAATCCAGCTTTGAGCAAATCTGTCAGTGCCATTTTTCCAACAGACAATGGTTAGCATCTTTTTAGCAATTACGTGTTTTTAAATTAAGGTATGTACATTGCTTTTTTTTAGACAGTGCTGTGCATACTTCATAGACTACATAGTGAAATCACTTATATGTACTAGGGAACCAAAAACTTCGTGTGTTTCACTTGATTGTGATATTTGTTTTATTTTGGTAGACCAGAATCAGACCTACAGTGGCTCCAAGGTATGCCTCTATTAGGATTACTCAGGTATTCCAGTTGTCAAAAAATATACGGTTAAGATAGGTGCATTAAATATATGTACATTTTACCTTAGAAAATAAAAGTAATTGAGTGGTGAGTGGATAGAGGTGGAGATGAAATAAGAAAGGCATAATTTTTAAGCTGAGTGATAGGTACATAAGATTATTAACACTGTTCAAAACAGTACCATACTGCGGTTTTTTATTTTTATTTTTATTGATTTCAGAGAGGGAGGGGGGGGGGAGGGAGAGAGAGAGAGGTACAGAGAGAGAGAGAGAGAGA
>NW_006285312.1:1290401-1290953 GCF_000327345.1 Myotis davidii
CAGTGATGAGAGAATCATGGATTGGCTGCTTCCTGGATTCCCCACACTGGGGATTAAGCCTTTAACCCAGGCATGTGCTCTGACTGGAATCGAACCATGACCTCCTGATTTATAGATCAATGCTCAATCACTGAGCCATATCAGCTGGGCAGTATCACACCGGTTTGATTGTTACAGTTGTAGTATAGTTTGAAATCTGGGCATGTAATACCTCCAACTTCGTATATGTACATTTGAAGCCTTCCATAATAAAACGTGGTGAGGTTTTGTTTGTTTTTTAAGTGACATTCTGGTCTATATTAGAAAGACAAAATATGATATCTCCACTAATAAAAGACAAACATGCAAATTGACCATACCTGTGCCTTAAGCCACACCCACCGGCCAATCAGAGTGACTATATGCAAATTAACCCAACCAAGATGGGAGCTGGAAGCCATGGAGCTGGAGTGAGCAGGAGGCTTGGTTGCCCCAGTGATGGAGGAAGCCAAGCTTCCCGCCTGCCACAGCCGGCTCTGAGCTCCACTCAAGGCCACAAAGTTTCAATGATAA